>NC_133399.1:32479313-32782344 GCF_047511655.1 Castor canadensis
TTCCTTGTTTTATGGGACAGGTTTTGGTGTTTACGTTAGCTCCACAGTTACAGATTCATCCAGAAAGACTGCAGCAGCTTAAGTGATGTATTCTGTGGTTCCTCAAATGTTGAACACATTTATCTACAGATTAAGGAATAAGGACATGAAGAAAGCCTTGAGGAAAGTCATTGGAAGATTAGTGTTTCCTTATAGAAAACCTAGTCTATAGGTTTTCTATAAGAAGTACTGGTAGCATTTGTGGGGCTTTTTTCATGGTTTCAGGGTTTGTACTTAGGGCCTCATACTTGATAAGCAGGCACTCCACCACTTGAACCACTCCACCAGTCATTTAGACTAGCGTATTTACATTCAAACATGAGAATTCCTGGTGGGCTAGAGTGCCAGATTCTTCTGTCAAAATGAGTCATATAATTTCCAGGTGCATTTTAAATTGGCTTGAATTATGACATTGTTTTTTGTCCAAACTCTGTGCAGTTTGAAACATGTATTTGATTCTTAAAACACTATTTTTCCCTGGTTTCCACAGAAGCAAATCATGGAATAGTGCTTCTCAACTTAGCAATTGCTTTGATTTGCACACTCAATAGAAATCTCATTGTTGAATGTTGACAGGGCTTGGATAAAATCTACGGAAATCTATTGTCATATCTTGAGAATAATTTCCACCAAATCACTTAGTTAGGCTCATGAGAATTGAATCCTACAGTTCATCCTATTGTGGATCAAAGGAACAGATACTCAAACTGTGTGAAACAATTACTGAAACCTGTCTTTGTTAAACCATATTCTTCCATGGTAATCATAAGTTTCATCAAATTCAAGGTAGTCCTCTGAAAAAGAGCCACAATTAAATGATATTTGTGTCCAGAGAGGATTGTGCTATATTTAAAATTGATTTGTGAGTGTACCTTCAAGCTAATAAGAAAAAAGAACTGACATTAATATACTCAAAAAATAAAGATAATTATCTTTTCTTTCAATGACTCCAGAAATAAGCAATATTCTGGAACAGAAAGTGGAGCTTCATTCAGCTTTTCATGTCATAACCTCCTAGGACTGGTTCCCCTCCATGTCATCTGGTGAGCACAGTAAATACAGATAAACATGTCCTACCAAGACATGATGACAGAAACAGAAACTGGAGGGTCTTTCTCTTGGTCCCTTGTTATTTAATTGTAATGGATTTTCCAGAATAAATCACTGTTAGGGACTGAACGGTGAAACTCAAAATATGTATATGTCTTTCTCTGTTAACTAGTGTTACTATATGACAGAGAAGTGAATGTTTGCTGAAAGGGGATTTGTAGAGGAGAAGCCTCTCCTATATCTGATTGGATTACAAATGTAGTCACGTTCCTTTATGCAACTGACAGAAGGGGAGAAGAGAATTAGATATAAAATTAGTTTAATCATAGAAGTCAATATTGTACTTGTGTATCCAGAATTTCATATGAGTATGTGACCAATTTTATCCTGTAAAACTGTCAGTTTCACAGGACTCTAATGTATCATCATTCATAGAGAAACACCTACACAAGTTATTATAATATATTCCTTTCTAAACATAGATAAAGGCAAGGCCAGACTTCACGAATTCCATGTCTTAATATTCTCATAATTATGCTTCAAAACTGCCATGATGTTTAATTCATTAGTTCTGTACTTATTTTAGTATTTTATATTTTCATATTGTATATGATGACACTAAGTATAAGAAGCATTTCTGATGGTGATGAAATTTGGTAGATATTTATCTGCTACTGTAAATAAAGCCACTTGGATATTTTCTTCATGATTTTTGCAGGAAAGAAAAGCTAGTTTTTTTACTCAGGGTGAAATTATTGTATGCAGCAGAGTAGGTTGTTGTGCTTCAGTATTTGTACAGTGTGTTCTTAAGTTCTTGATTCAATTTACCTTCTCATTAGATATTACTTGTACCCCACAATACACCCTCCCTAAATTTGTATTTAATTTCTTGGAGTAATGGGAATAAAATATCATTTAAGCAATATCTTTGTGTCTTACTGAAAGCTTGAGGGCCACTTTGGTTATATGGAAATGGCCCAGTTTTTACTTCTGTGGTCTATATACTTATGATATTTCCACTGAGTTGATTTATCAATTTAAAAAGTAATTCATCACGTTTATATATTTAGAATAGGGATTTTACACACACACACTCACACACACACACACATACACAAAAACACACGTTCCTTTAAGTCATGCCTCTTTTCATATATGTGAGTTATAATTGATTACCACAAAAGTTAAGTTTTAACATGGCCTAATTTGTTGTTATTTTACCCTTTACTCTGTGCTCAATATTGATATTGAAATCTCTACTCTCCTTGGTAGAGGATTTGCAGTCTTGCTTTTTGCAACTGAGTTTGAAGTTAACTAAAATGTATTTTGCCTTTGATGTGAGACAAGAATCCATTTTTACTTCTTAGAACCTTTTTAAATATTATTACCATTCATTTGCTCACTGTAATGCCATTACAGAAATAAATTTTGTGCCATTATTCAGGTATTGATGTATTGTCTGGTCTGTCTTTTCTGAACAACAGTATTTTCCCCTGCACAATTTTCACATATCTTTTTGATTCCAGCATCTCACTCAGCTAAAACTATAATAGTTATGGCAACAAGATATAACAGTTATTTTTTACAATCCCAAAGATTCCTCATACCACAAGTTAACTATTTTTCTGATAATTTGTCATTTTTTTTACCATTGTTGACAGTGTAGCTCCATAATTTCAATCTCTGACCTGTGATATGTGTGTTTTCCTGTATTTAGAAACTTGTCTCCTTATAGTAATGGCCTATGACTGTTATGTGGCCTTTTATCATTCCCTGATGTACACAGTCATCATTAAATCCCATTTCTGTGTCCCACTGGTTCTCTTCTCCCTGGTCATTACTACTGTGCATGCTCTACTCTGCAGTCTCACGGTGCTGTGCTGTCTTCTCTAATGATCTGGAAATCCCCCACTCTGTTCACTTGTTCAAGTCATCAAGGTAGCACATGATGTTACCTTTATCAATAATCTCTGTACCCCCCAAAAAACCCAAATACCCCCACACCCATAATGACTACTGTATGGGGGTGTTTCTGGCTTTGCAATTATTTTCTCTATATTCAATTTATTTCCTCTGTTTTAAAAATTCTGTCTGTGCACAAATGTCCTTATTTAAACCTGATTAAGTTCAAAGTTATTGATACCAGTTTTGTTTTTATTCTTATCATTGTGCTTCAAGATCAATCATGATGTTTGGGGGTTATCACTTATTCACCTTCAAAGTTCTATACTTATGTACTGTGTGTTGTGACATTAAAAATATGGAGCATTTTTGATGTTGATGAAATTTGTTAGGTATTTTACTTTTAATAATAAAAATGTTTGAATATTCTCTTCTATCACTTCTGATGGAAATGGAAGGAGTTTATACTCAGCATGGAGATTATTGTCTCTAACAAAGTAGCTAATCACATTTGGGTATTTACAAAGTGTTTTTCTAAATTGTTGAATAACTTTCTTTCCCATTAGATATTTCTAGTGTCTCACATCAGTCCCAAAACATGTTCATTCATCAGACAACCTAATTGTTGTAAGATAGCGTTCACTTAATTTCCATTTCTCATATTTTGAAATTATAAGTTTATTCACATATAACTAATTCATTATCCTTAGTAAAGTTATGTGTTTGCTCAATCTTATGGATTGAGCTCCATAAGAGTGTTTCCTTTTTTTCCCTTCCCAATCTTTTTTTTTCCATTGGTTCATATGTGTGTATATTGTTTGTATCATTTCTCCACCCTGACCCCCTCCCCCTTCTTCTCTCCCTCTACCCCTCAGTTCCAGGCAGGTCCTGTTCTGCTCTTATCACTAATACTGTTAAAGAAATGACATAAACATAATAAGGACGACAAAGCGTTTTTCATACTTAAGGATAGCTATACAGAGAGATGCCTACAATTGCTTTCATGTACCCATGTGTTACAACACATGTTGATTCAACTCTAACAGACCTCTACACTGGTTCCTGATCCCCTGATCATGATAGCCTCTGCCATTTTAAGGTTTCTGTATTAGTTCCTCTGGAGTGGGAACATCAAAAGTTTTCATGTTTGGGGTTTTCTACCTATTCTTATATCTCCCGTATGTGCTCTCCCCTTGTCATGTGACCCAAGTCCAACCACATTCCTGTATTTGCCCTTGATCTAATGTCCTCATGTGAGGGAGAACATATGATTTTTGGCATTCTGAGCATCATTGACCTCACGCAGAATGATGTTTTCCAGTCCCATCCATTTACTTGCAAATGATAAGATTTCATTCTTCATGCCTCAGTAAAATTCCATTGTGTACAAGTACCAAATTTTCTTGATCCAGTCATCAATCGTGGGGCATCTTGGTTGTTTCCATAACTTGGCCATTTTGAATACCTCTGCAATAAACATGGGTGTGCAAGTGCCTGTGAAATAACCTGTGTTGCATTCCTTTGGGTATATCCTCAGGAGTGGGATTGCTGGATCATATGGCAGATCTATATTTAGATTTTTAAGAAGCCTCCAAATATTTTTCCAGAGTGGTTGCCACAGCTTGCATTCCCGCCAGCAGTGGATTAGGGTTCCTTTTACACCAAATCCTCACCAATACCTGTTGTTAGTGGTGTTTTTAGGATGGCTATTCTAACAGGGGTCAGGTGGAATCTTAGTGTGGTTCTTTTTTTTTTTTGAATGCAGTACTCCTTTATTTTTTTTTTTCATTTTTCTTTTATTATTCATATGTGCATACAAGGCTTGGTTCATTTCTCCCCCCTGCCCCCACCCCCTCCCTTACCACCCACTCCACCCCCTCCCGCTCCCCCCCTCAATACCCAGCAGAAACTATTTTGCCCTTATCTCTAATTTTGTTGTAGAGAGAGTATAAGCAATAATAGGAAGGAACAAGGGGTTTTGCTGGTTGAGATAAGGATAGCTATACAGGGCATTGACTCACATTGATTTCCTGTGTGTGGGTGTTACCTTCTAGGTTAATTCTTTTTGATCTAACCTTTTCTCTAGTTCCTGGATTTGTATTTCTTTTACGGCCCGAGATGGTGAGCATTTTTGCATGTGCTTTTTGACCATTTGAATTTCTCCTTTTGAAAAAGTTTTATTTGGTTCAGTGGCCCATTTCGTAACTGTTTCATTCGTTTTAGGAGAGTTTAGCTTCTTCAGTTCCCTATATATTTTGGTTATCAGTCCCTTGTCTGATGTATAGCTGGCAAATATTTTCTGCCACTCTGTGGGTGGTCTATTCAATTGAGAGATCATTTCTTTTGTAGTGCAGAAGATTTTAATTTTATGAAGTCCCATTTATTCATCCTTTCTCTTAGTTACAGGGCTGCTGGGGTTCTATTGAGGAAATTTTTGCCTATACCTATTTGTTCCAGTGTTTTCTGCTCCTTCCTCTAGTAACTTCAGAGTTTCAGGTCTGATATTTTGGTCCTTAATCTATTTTGAATTTATACTAGTACAGGGTGATAGACATGGATCTAGTTTCAGTCTCTTGCAGACAGGTAACCACTTTTCCCAGCAACATTTGTTGAAGAGGCTGTCTTTTCTCCATTGTACATTTTTGGCAACTTTGTCAAAAATGAGATGGGTATAGTTGTGTGGATTCATATCTGGATCCTCTATTCTGTTCCACTGGTTTTCATCTCTGTTTTTGTGCCAGTATCATGCTGCTTTTATTGCTACTGCTTTGTAATATAGTTTGAAGTCAGGTATTGTGATATTTCCAGCTTTGCTCTTTTTGCTGAGTATTGCTTTGGCTTTTCACGGTCTCTTGTGTTTTCAAATGAACTTTAGGGTAGATTTCTCAATCTCTGTGATGAAAGTCATTGGGATTTTGATGGGAACTGAATTAAGCATACAGATTGCTTTCAGTAGTGTAGCCATTTTTACTATGTTGATAATACCAATCCATGAGCACAGAAGGTTTTTCCATCTTCTGTAGTCTTTCTTGATCTCTTTCTTCAGGATTTGTAATTCTCTTTGCAGAGCTTGTTCACATCCTTTGTTAAATTAACTCCTAGGTATTTGATTTTTTTTTGAAGCTATTGTGAATCGAATTGTTTCCATGTATTCCTTCAGTGTTTCATCATTGTTGGGGTATAGATACGTTAATGATTTTTGTAAGTTGATTTTGTATCTGCCACCTTACTGTAGTTGTTTATGGTGTCTAAGAGGTTTGGGGAGAGTTTTTTTTGGGGGGTGTCTTTAAAGTATAGGATCATGTCTTCTATAAATAAGGATATTTTGACAGCTTCTTTACCTATTTGTATTCCTTTTATTTCTTTTTCTTGCCTAATTGCTCTGGTGAGAAATTTCATTACTATGTTGAATAGGAGTGGGGATAGTGGGCACCCTTGTCTCAGTTCTGATTTGAGGGGGAATGGTTTCAGTTTTTCACCATTAAGTATGATGTTGGTTGTAGGTTTGTCATATATAGCCTTTACAATATTGAGGTACATTCCTTCTAGTGCTAGTTTTCTTAGAGCTTTTATCACGAAGTGGTGTTGGATCTTGTTGAAGGCTTTTTCTGCATCTATTGAGATGATCAAGTGGTTTTTGTCTTTGCTTCTATTGCTGTGCTGTATTACATTTATAGATTTGTGTATGTTGAACCACCCCTCCATTCCTGGGATGAAGCTGACGTGTTCGTGGTGAATGATCTTTCTGATGTGTTGTTGGATTCAGTTTGCCATTATTTTATTGAGGATTTTAGCATTGATATTCATTAAGGAAATTGGCTGGTAGTTCTCCTTTTTGGAGATGTCCTTGTCTGTTTTGGGATGAGAGCAATATTGCTTTCATAGAATGACTTAGTGTTCCTTTCCTGTTTGTGGAACAGTTTAAGGAGAGTTGGTATTAGTTCTTCTTTAAACATCTGATAGAATTCAGAGGTGAATCCATCAGGTTCTGGACTTTCCTTTTTGGGAGACCTTTATTGCTACTTCAATTCACATCATGTTACAGATCTATTTAGGTGGTTAATATACTCTTGGTACTTTTTTGTATGGTCATAAGTATCTAGAAATTTGTCCAGTTCTTCAAGATTTTTTAATTTATTGGAGTATAGGTTCTCAAAGTTCTCTCTGACGACTCACTGAATTTCCTTGGTGTTTCTTGTTATCTCCTCTTTTCCATTTCTGATTTTATTGACTTGGGTTTTTCCTCTCCTCATTTTAGTCAGATTTGCCAGGAGTCTGTCAATCTTATTTTTTCAAAGAACCAGCTTTTTGTTTCATTGATTCTTTGTATGGCTTTTTTGGTCTCTTTTTCACTCATTTTGGCCCTTATTTTTATTATTTATCTCCTTCTGCTGCAATATCTTGCTTCCCCATTAGATATTCTTAGTGTCTCACATCATTCCCAAAACATGTTCATTCATCAAACAACCTAATTGTTGTAAGAGAGCTTTTATTTCCATTTCTCATATTTTAAAATTATAAGTTATTTCATACATGACTCATTCATTATCCTTACTTGAGTTATGTATTTTTGATATTTAGCTTGAGCTGCATGTTTTTTCTAATAAATTAATTAATGTTTTGTATAATTGGAATAGAGGACATTAGATTACATGTATCTTTCAAGATTATTTTTGGTGTGTATCTCACTTTGTGTGTACTTACAGAATTTATTTAATGCACACAGTGTTTAGTTTTGTTTTTGTTTTATCTTTTATTGCCATGACTAGTTCATACACTCTATTGCTCTTTCTTTACTTCATTCCTCCCTCAATCTTATCACTCTCTTATCAATCTTATCAGCTCCCTGTTAATCCTTTTAGTATCATGTTTTTGGCTTTTTGTTTTCTTTTCTTTTCCCCTAGCTTCTACAAAAGCAAGAAACTTGATATTTGTCCTTTGATACTACTTTATGTCATTTACAGGATGACCTTCAGTTCAATCCATTCTCCAGTAAGTCATAATTTCATAAATATTAATGGCTGCCTAAAACTCCATTGTGTAGATATACAACATTGCCTATCAATTCATCCATTGATTGACATCTAGGATGGTTCCATATTTTGGTAACTGTGAGTAGCACCACAATCAACATAACACAGTGTTGTTTGTAGCAAGCTTAAACATACATTTTTTTGAGGAAACTCAATACTGATTTCCAGACTGATGACTAATTTTATTTCCTATCAGCAGTGAACAAAAATATAACATTTGTTGTTTTTTTTTTTTGATGATAGTCACTATAATTCAATATAGTTTAGATTTTGGATTTCACTAACTGATAATTATCTTGAAAATTCATCCAGATTCAGAAAAATGAAGAAAGGCAGCTTCTGAATCACACTTATTTTCATTTGAATCAAGTATCCAATAGTGCTTAGGACCCTGTGGTCATCCAAAAAGACTTGGTGAATTAATGCAACCTTTCTCTAAGCTTAAATTTAGTTTAGTGTTTAAAGGAGGGAGAGTCAGTATCAAAATCAGAAAAAGAAATTGATGCCTAACAAGGAAAAGATTCCAGAACTCATTAGTCATTTGTACTTCTTCATTTGAAAACACATTGAGTTTAATTGATTAGCAGTTAGCCTAAGAATTTTGTCTGTAGTCCTCCAATGTGTACACTGCCATTTGTCTTCTGAGCCTGGAATTGTCCTTGATTCTCCCTTTCAGTGCAACTTAGTTAATACAGTAGGTGGACAATTAAAGCTCTGGTCATGTACAGTGTCTGAAATGAAGGTGAGGCTTTTCATGTGCAGCAGCAGCGATGCCAATGTCCTGGAATGTTCTGAGGCTGAGGCCATAACGATGTAATGCAATGGTTGGGGTGAGGGTGAAGCAACTCAAAAATGGGCAGATGTGGCTCAAGGGGTTTAGAGAAGCATATGTGCATAGCTAATGAGTCAGAGAGCAGTATGCCATATATGGCTAGTCCTGTGACCCTACTTGGGATTGGTCACTTCCCTGTATTTATGACTCATTTTAACAGTGAGCAACTTCTTCTTTGCCATGTTTATTGTATATTGTATAGCTCATTGGTCTGGTGATCTGTTTAAAACATATGGTATGTGGCTAGCTCTTCCCATATAAATATGCAAAGAAATAGGTCTAAGGATGAAGCAGGTTAATGAGCACTCCATGGCATTTTCCCACTCCTACAGTTGACCGTCTACCCATGTCCTGCCTTGGGTAGGGCCTCAGCTGCCAATTAGTACCAAGTCACCTTCATTTAAACTTACTGTGTATCTCCTAGCCTTCTGGGCTGGATCTCAGTTTGCAAAGTGTTGACCAGGACATGGGTGTCGTTTCATCATACAAATACATTGGTGCATCCAGGGATTCATTAGGCCTGGTTCTACTCCTCAGAATTTCCCTTCCAATGCAGCTGCTATTAAGTAGGGAGGACACAGGATCTGTAAGTTCTTTGAGCTATACCCAAATAATGGTTTTTTTCCCATTTTTAAGTAGATCTAAATTTCAATATTTTTTCTATTCTTTACTGGTATCCTATGCCTTTGTAACTTAACCACCTTTTATTGGAGCCATACACTTGAGACTTTACTTTTGGTTTTGGGATACAAGTGTTTGGTGACTATTTCTAATATGTCATCTGCCTTCTTTGATTTCTTCTTTACTGTTTTCCTCAACACTCATTTCATTACAAATATTCTGCACTAGTTTCATTATGATTTCATTATGATTATTCATTTTGGTGATCATCTGTGCTATTATATGAATGTTTTTCTTCTGCAATGTTCATAATTCTAACAGTATTAAAAGGTGGGGTGTTTAATAAATAATTCAGTCATAAGGTCTCTGTCTTCATTAATGGATTAATTCTGCCATAAATAAGAGCTCAGAAATGAATTTTCTCCCTTCTCCTTTTCTATCATGTGAAAAGGATCATTCTCTCACTCTGGGAGATGCAGTCTTCAATGAACCATCTTCTAAGTGGAGGCCATTCTATTAGACATTAACCCTTCTGTCATTTTGCCAGTGGTTTTTGCAGCCTCCAGAACCCAGAGCCAAAAATTTTTTCTTTGTATATTACCTAGGTTGCAACATTTTGTTGTAAAACAATATAATCCTAAAACAATCTGCTTCAAGACTATATTTTCTGGATTTATAAATTTTGGCTTGCATATCTTATTTGAATAGGCATGAGCTTTCCCATTTTCTTTCCACTTACCAGCTCTCTCCTAAATTTACATGTCCCCCATTGATTTTGCTAATCATCATTCAGTTCTTTATTCCAGAATTCAGTATCCTGACTGCTCAGTTATTTTATATCACAATCTAGCCAAAAAGAAAGCAGGAAATTTGGCTAATCTGCACCATAGTAACTTTTGTGCACCTTCAGCTGCTCTAAGTTCATATTAATGATCCTAGCAGTATGTAAATATTTTCTTCATCTGTATTTCCCAAGCATGGAGACCTCACTTTTGTCTTTGGCTAGACCCTCTATCCTAGTATATTTTGCCCTCATTACCCAGAAACCTAACTTTTTCCTCATGGATGTAAGTACATTGAGTTTATTTCAATCATGTTTTATAATTCAATTCATTTTTAATTATGCAGAAATTTATGTTTGTTTCTTTTTGAGACAAGTTCTTACTATGTAGCACAGGATGGACTTAAACTGATCATCTTCCTGCCTCAGCCTATCAAGTTGTGTGATGATGGGTTATGCATATCACATAAAAATATTGTCTGCTCTTGTAATATAATCAAATAATATATCAAAACCACATTTGCCATTGAGTGCTCGTGGCTTACACTGGCAAACCTAGCTACTTGAGAGGTTCCCCCAACTAGGCTTTAGGTAAAAGAAAAGATGAAACCCTCCTCAAGAGAGCCCACAGGTGCGTAAGATAATATAAACTGCTGGTGGTGAAAGGAAGTTAAGAAAAAACCTGCATAAGAAGTGAACTCCAGAGGGGACCCTGGAACTTTCCAACTTATTCACTGGGAGAGACTTCATGAAAAAACTTAAATATGAATTCCTCAGCCAAGAAGAACAGAAAATCATCAAGTTTTATATCATCAAACTCCAATCCTCCCAGTAGCTAATAAAAGGAGTATGCTGTTAATCCAGGAGGATCCACAAAACTGGTTGAGACCCTGGCCAAAATTCACAACAGGGAATTGTTGGTATTATGTTTCCAGGTAGATGCGGCATGCACAGAGTATATACTGGTGCTGCCATGAGACTCCGGTGAGACGAGGTGCTAGTCATGTGTAAAGTGAGGTGGCAATTGTTGCAAGCCTAAGTAATGTTGGAACAATGAAAGTCCAGTAGATAGTGATCAAGGAGTGGGCAAGAGTGGTTGGAACATGGCAACGACAATGAGTTGAGTTTGGACTAAACTCAGAGTTGGTGTGAGCAAAGAACAGACTGACATGAGCTAGGAGATTAGGACACTCTGTCCCTTGGGATCCAAGAGAGGAAACATGGCAAACTTGAAAACAACACTTTCTGTATTCTTGCTGCACTAGGAATTGGGCTTGGAAAGTGCTAGGTGCATTGTCTACCACTGAGATACATTGCTCAGACAAGTTTCTGTGGCCTAAACTGTTTGGACTTAAGAAAAAATTTGCTTGGTGGGGAGAGGGTAATCTACCCTGTTTCTCAACAAGGTGAAAATATGAACTGGTTTAATTCTTTCATTCTTTTTTGGAAGTGTTTGTTGTTTTGTTGAAACTTCCACTCTTACTTTGTCTTTTTCTATCAATATTTTAATGTGTCCTCTCACTATTTTTTTCAACACAAATGTAATATATAATTTCCTCCTCCTATTTGAATCTTCTGTTTTCCTTTTCTCATTTCTATTACTTTTTACTTAATTATTAATAATGATAACATTAAAGTTTTTGTACCTGGTTTATCTTTAAAATATTCATCCCTTTCGTTTATATTCTCATTGGGGAAATAGTTGATGCTCACAGTCTATTTTACTAAACTTACCTGTCAGGTTTGTTTTTGAATTGTTCATTACTGGTTTACAATTTCGCTCCTCTGAATGGTAATGAAACAGATACACAACCTAACAAAAGCATAAATTGCAGCATGCAAGTACAAATATTTGAAGAAACAAGGTAATAAGACTCTTCCAATATCTCATAGAACCTCAAAAATCAATTTCAAATGTACTGAAATAACTGAAATGTCAGACAAAATGTTAAAAAAGTGTATTTTAAAAATGATCAATGACCTCAGAGAAGATCCAAGCAAACAGACAAATGAACTAAGGAACTCAATTTGGACAAGAAAATTAGCAACATCAATGAGAAATTCAATAAGGAAAAAGATTCAGGTAAAACTTCAGAAATGTTGAAAGTGAATGGCTCAATAAATCAAATAGAGACATAATGGAAAGTGTACTCAATAGACAAGATCAAGCAGAAGACAGACTATCAGGGATGAATATAAGATATAGTAAATACTACACTCAGTCAGTTATAAAGAAAAAAGATAAACAAATATAACCACAAACTTCAATAATTCAGGGACATGAGCAAGAAACCAAATGTAAGAGTGCACTGTGTAAAACAAGGAACTGATATATAAGGAAATGTCAGAGAACATATTCAATGAAATTATAGAAGTAAATTTCCCAAATATTTGGAAAGTAATGGTTATTTATGTAGAGAATGAATTTAAAGCCCCAAATATCAATGAACAAAAAAAGATCTGTCATATCATATTATAGTCAAAATAGCTAAGGTTATATAGAACAAAGGAGATACTGAATATTACTAGCAAAAAAAGTTATGTACAAAGGCAAGCAGGTAAGAATTAGTTTCAACATCTCAGCAAATCCTTAAAATCCAGGCAAGCAAGGAATGGCATATTTCAAGTACAGAAAGTAAATAGTTCCCAAACAAAATTGGCAGAGAAATAACAACCTTCCAAATAACCATAAGGTAAAGGAATTGGAAAACACTAAGCTAGCATTTCAGATGTTATTTAAAGGAATAGTACACACAAAAATAGAACACAGTGAGCATCAAATTACATGAAAGGAAGAGAGGAACACATGAGATTTAGGAATGAAACATGTTCAACACAGAAAGCCAGAGAATCTTAAGATGAATAAGGTCAAAAGAAAAAATAAGGAAATGTAAAGATAGGGTATCCAGTGCCTTGCACTGTACAGGAAAACTGACTGGCATGCTTCCAGAGGTCCAGAGAGACTGGTGGACAACAGTTTCTGGTATGGAATTTCCCAGGTACACCAACACATGTTGAAAGCCTCATGACTGAGGAGATAACCAAACTGAGGGTTTCTCATGTTAGTCATCAATGACAATTTTGAAGTTAATTCTGCACTTCCAAAATCAACAGGCCTACTTACTGGTAAACTCTCCTAAATTCAGCCCAACATGAAAGCCAGGTAAGGACTCTGTGAAGAGTCTCTTCTGTTTTCACTTGTTATGAATTCAGAGTTAAAAAGAAAATCAACCAAATTAAAAAATGGGATGGAAACTGACAAAACACACCAAGGCATGTAAACTCAACCTTTTCTACTTCTTAGGGAAGAAACATTGATTGATGTTTCATTTATTTATGTCATTTCTTCTTAAAGTTGTTTTTGATGCTGTTTGCTTTGTTTTTTCTCTTCTTTTTTCATCTCACCATTTTTTCTTTTGCTTTACTTAATGTAACCTGTTCTCTCTCATCATTATTCTAGTATTTTTCTTTACCTTCATCCTATAAGCTTTTCTTCTTTCTAATTTTGCTTCTATCCTTTCATTTTTCTATCTCTTCTTCCTTTAATACTTAATTATTAATATCTCTAGATCTAGTAATTGTAAACACCTAGTGTATCCTAAAAGTATTCATGTTCCTTTCATTTCTAACATTTTTAGGGATGTAGATGATGCTTCCCATTGTCCTATACTATATTTAAATATTTGATGTGTTTTTAATATGTTGGCTTTATTATTACTTCTTTGATATGTACCTGACTACAGATTGCAAACCTCGAGAAAACTCTCCAGGGAGAAAACGCCAATAAAATACATAAAACAAAGAATAAATACACCCTTCACAACAAATGCACAAGTTGCAATACAGAAACACAAGAAATGTGAAAAACTAAGATAATATGACAATTCCAAAACTCATATGCCCACATTTAGTGAATTGAGAGATGCAGAAATTATCAAAATGCCAGATGAAGGGAACAAATGACCTCAAAGAAGATTCAAGAAGTGATGAATGAAGTAAGAACGTCAATTCAAACCCTGTATTACAAACATGTTGAAACTATTCTAGGGGGAGAGGAGATAAGATAGAAAGATGGAAGTGGTGAATTCATCAATGATGTATTCTAAGAACTTCTGTAAATGTCACAACAATAATATGGTGATAAAATATAAAAATAATAAAGTGGAAATCATTTTAAATAAAAGAAAGCCAGCAATGTGGATAAGAAAATCAACAAGAAGATTGATATTCTAAAAAAAAAAAAACTGAAAATGTAAATTAGTAGCTGAATAAAACAGAAAGTAAAGTGGATATCATGATAAATAGGACGGGCTACACAGAAAAATATGAGGGATTAAAGGTAAGGTAAGATTGAGGAAATACTACATTGCTATAATAATTTTAAAAATTAAGCAAGCATGAAAATAAATTTTAAGAACTGTATGACAGGCCTAATATGAGAATCCATGTAGAAAAAAATAGTGGTATACAAACTAATGGCATAAGAAACCTATTAAATAAAAATAATTACTGTGCAAGAATTCTATGGGGCAAAACCCAAATTTCTAGTGTAGGAAGTGACTGCTAGCATAAGTGAGAAGCAAGTTTGAAATTAGCAGCGTTTCAGTGTTTCAGAAATCATTTCAAGCTATTGGTGCATGACCTGTGAGGTGCCCTGAGACTATGCAATGTGAATCCCCATGGGTTGAATGGGGTGTTGATCCAGAATCTACACTAATTGTGACTGAGGTAGTAGAGAAATAGGTAGGAAGGGGTTCCTGGTAACCAACATGTGGAGGTGAGCTTACAAGCAGTATTTACAATATACATGCTGTGCCAGTGTTGTGGCTCAGAATCTTACAGATGCAGGGTGTGTGCTCGGTCCCTGAGCAAAAGCCCCAAACCACAAAACACCTCATGTCCTAACCTGTTCAGATTTTTAAAAAAATATTCCAGATGTGAGAAAAAGCCAATATCTCTCGACAACAGAGAAATACCAACTTTTTATCTTACTTGCTTGCTTTTCTCCTTTTTTTTTTGTCCTTTCTTTTGGCAGACATTATTGTGTCCTTATCTTTTTTCCTGTTTTGGCTTTCTCTGTGGGATTTTACACTGTTTTCTTTTACAATTATTTCTAATATTTTCATAACATATGCTTTGTTACTCTTCCATAGCGTCTTTCTTCACTTTTTGTTCCTTCTTTCCCCCATTCCCTCTTAATACCAATACTGTAAAATGTTTTCAACTCTTATATTTATTCTATAATTACTCTAATTCTTTAATTTTATTATTTTTATTTTTTAATTATCATACTATTGTTGTACTGGCGGTATATTGTGACATTTGCAAAAGTATTTACAACATATCATTGTTGAATTCAACCCCTCCATCATTCTCCTTTATTCCTCTCTCTCCCATTTGTGGAACAGCTTCATCAAGTCTCATTTTTCAATTTTTAGACATGAGTACATAGTATTGACACCACATTCACTGTCTTTACACACTTTCCTTGTATCATTCCCCTTCTCATTGTCACCAACATGTTCTGTTTTAAAAAAAAAAAAAGACATTTTTTCTTTCAGAGAGTTATACAGGGAGTTTCATTGTGGCATTTCCGTGTCTGTATGTATTAGAACCTGAATTGGTCAATCCCTTGCTTTTCGCCTTTCTATCCTAGTTATTTTCTTTACAACCTCATTGAGGGAGTAGTTGGTTTGTTTCTTAATTGATGACTTCATTATAGCTCTCTGCCTTTGCTACTCTGAGTGGTAATGAATGAGATATCCACGTAACACATTCACATATCACAGTGTAGAAACACACGTAACATTGAAAGAGATATTGCATTATAAGTGGACAAACATGAAAATACTAAAGGTCTTTATTATAAAATATTTAAAAAGATGTAGTAATATGGATTATTGAATTGTACTGATAATGTAACCAACTATACTGAGAATAGCATCCATCACCAGTCTAAAATAGCCTTTTGTGATTGTGTAAATGAATTAACACATTTTTTAAAATGACCAATTATATCCTCATCTCATAAACCCTAATATAAAATAAACTTTATAAAATTATTATAAAATAATTGGTGTTGAGGAAGGCATTTATAAAATTTTTCAGCAGGATATATCAAGCAAAAATCTATATTTTTGCAATGAGCAGGTAACAAAAAGATTAATTTTCTGTGCAAAATATATTTAAAAATTGCAGGTCAAAAATTTTGGAGAAATATTCTGAGTGTCCACCACTTTAAAAATATAATGCAGTATTTATATTTATAGTATTTATAATGAGTTTCTAAATATATTTCACAGATAAAAACCATATTTCCTGGTATCTTTAATTATAGAGTGAGGGCTTTGTTTGTATCTATGAAGAAACAATGAAATTTAATAGATAATATGTGTCATGTATCCTTTAAATGGAGGGAGGCTGAAAAAAATAGGAATAACTGAATAATGACAACATGCCTCAGGGATCAGGGAATCAGTCATGCCAAACTCATCATTTCTGTAGAATTTGTCTTTAAGGATATGTACTTCCGGGATTAGAATCATAGTGAAAGAGTGACTCTAATGTGGACCTCTGAATATTGTGCCTCCTGGGATGCATAGACTCTCTGAGTTGGCCTGTAACCATGTTACTCAAAAACCCTGCCACAGTCAGCAAACAACTTAACCTTTTCTTAGGGATGATCTTTCTTGACCAGGAACCAATGACTCAGTCTCTTGGTAATGTAGGAAAGGTACATCTTCCATCTTGGATAAGCAGGTGCGATGTTGAATGTTAGTCAATTTGAAACCAACAAACTAAACAAAGTCCTTTAGATAAGTCTTTGAAAATGAAGTGAGGTGTGATATCTAATTTGTTGATGATTTAATTCATCTTAACTCCTATATGCTTCATCATATATTCAGACCTAAAGAATACTAGTTTCAATCATTCATCTATTCTTTACCTCATGTCCTCTATTATGCTGTTGTTATTCCTTTTAGGAGTTGAATTTCCCTGCCTTCTTTTTCTCCCCAAATTTCTATTTTGTGCTTTGCTAGTATATTGTTTATTACTTAGTTGGAGGGTTATTCCTTAGTTGTTAAGTTTCCCTTGACTTAATTTCTATGCACTGACTAGCTTAGTTATTAGCTAAGCTGTTGTAAAAAATTCTTTCACTGATCTGGAGGTATAATTTAGGAATAACCAGTTCACAAATTCAATGCCAAAGCAGTTATATACATAACATATTACTAAACCCTTGGTGATATTATCTATTAACAGTAGGTACTGGGGAGATAACAGTGGTTTGGATAGAGATAGATAGTTATGTAAGTTTTTAAAATGTGCTAGAAGAAAGGGCAGGATGAAGGGATGGGGCAAGGGGGAGAAGATGTGTGAAGGTGTGTGTAAAGGTATATTTCAGTCATTTGTGGGTATGGTGCTATTTTCAGGGATTGAGGATGGATAAGAATGATGGGGGTAATGTGTAAAGATGGTAGAAAATGTTATTTAATGAATGGTCAGTGTGGAGACAGTAGGGGTACTGGGGAGAAATGGAAGGAGAAGAAAGGAAGAGAGAAAATGAAAAAGAGAAAGGAATGTGGAGCAAAGGAGGGCTAATAAAATTGATATTTGTACAGA
Organism: Castor canadensis; assembly: GCF_047511655.1. Taxonomy (NCBI): domain Eukaryota; kingdom Metazoa; phylum Chordata; class Mammalia; order Rodentia; family Castoridae; genus Castor; species Castor canadensis. The sequence goes on from NC_133399.1 coordinate 32,497,195, forward strand.
ATGGAAGAGGGAGATAGTTAACAATAAAATGACAAACATAAAAATAAAAAGATAACAATAAAAATACTACATAAAAAATCAATTCAATGAATGTTCTGAACTCTTGCTCTGACTTCAAATTCAGGTTCTGACACTGTTGACAGGGTCTTTCTCAGGGTCTCTGAGCATTCTTAAGGTTGATATGCTGGGCTGTGTGGCAATGGATGTTGTCCTTCTCTCTTAGACAACTTTGAAAGAAATTGGCTTGTAGTGTGTAAGCCTAAGTCATAGGCTTGGTAGGATGGGCCATCTGCCGCAGGCTGGTTTTCTGCAGTGTTCCCATGAGGAGCTGGTTTATGAACAGTCTGCTGACTGCTTCCTTTTGCCCACAGGGCAATGATTGCAGCTAGAACTGAGCATTTTGGTAGATCGGTTTTTAGCTCACTACCTGTTTCTCCAAGGTGTTTGCACATGGTTTTATTTTTACCAGGCTGAGCCTGGTCATGACACCCCTACATAGGCTATTTCTACTCAGTGTTCTACCCCACACCCACCAGTCAGAGATGAAATATTCCCTCCATATCTTTGGCCACCAGTTTTGTCCACCAGCATGCAATCTTCGCACAACTGGGTAGGACTATGTGGTTTCCTCGAGAGCAGATGCTGTGTAGTATTCACCTGACAGGGCTGCAGATTCACTTGGGTGGAATCATGTCAGCTCCAGACTACTCTAGCAGGCTGGAATCTGAGGTCATGTGTCCGCATATTCTGGCAGGTGCAGAACTTTCCAGATGCTTGCAAGAATCTTTCTGCAGTTCTCTGTGTTGCATTTTCACTTTACCAAAACAGGGGGAAAGAGGCCATAAAAAAGGGGAAAACAGCTTTCCAGCAGGCAGACCAACTGATACTGCTGGTCCCAGCACTGAGGCTTCCTTGGTTGTTATATGGTATAAAAAGTCATTTTAAGAGTTGGTCATTGAACATTATGGGCACCCTATGTATTGGCAGTATCTTAGCTGGCAAAGTCATCTGGATTACCCAGCCCTTGCAATAATGAATCTGAAGTATTTTTCTAAAATCATGGAGCACAGAGTCTCAAGGTCCCTCGCTAATCCAACATCTTGGTCTCTCCCTTGGAGTATTCTCCTTTTGAATATTCCTATTTAATTGCTGGTTAATGGTACATGTAGGCTTTTATTTCTTCTTTAATTATGATGAATAGCTTTGCTGAATAGAGTAATCTAGGTTGGCTGTTATTTTCTTTCAGAACTTAAAAACATTATTTCATCCTCTACTTGCTTTTAAGATTTCTTTTGAGAAATTTGTTGTTATTCTGATGGATAAGTTTTTATAGGTGACTTGGCTCTTTTCCCTTATAATTTTTAATATTGTTTTCTTGTTCAGTATAGTTAAGGTTTTAACTATGAAAAGATATGAGTGGTTGATATTTTGGTCTTATCTCTTGGGATCCTAAAGGCCCTTGTACCTGGATGGACATATCTTTTTCTAGATTTAGGAAGTTTCCTACCATTATCTTTTTGAAAATATTTATAATTTTAGCTTTGACCTTCTCTTTCTTTGCCCATGATTTGCAGGTACTGTCTTTTAATGTTGTCTAAGAAGACTCACATGATCCATTCATAGATTTTTATTCTTTATCTTCACTTGATTTTTCTATTACATATACTTGTCTTATTTTATTATTTTACGTGTGACTGGGATTTGAACTCAGGACTTTGTGCTTGCAAAGCAGGCACTCTTCTACCAGAACCACACATCCAGTTCATTTTGCTCTGGTTATTTTGGAGATGGCATCTCCTTAAGTATTTGCCTAAGGTAACCTTGAACCATTATTCTCCCAATCTCAACCAAAGTAGCTAAGATTACAACATGAGCCATTGGCAAGCAGCACATCTACCTTTTCTTCTGTACCTGATAATGTTTTTCCTTTTATCCACCCTATTTGAGAAACTTTCAACTGAGGCTTTAATTTGATTCATAGAACTTTTAATTTCCTGAATTTAGATTTTTGAGAATTTCTTTATCTTTATTGAATTTCCCTTTCATATCTTGCATCATCTTCTTTTTTCAACTTTTTATTTGTATCATCCTTGAAATAATTTACCTGTTTATTTGTATAGTCTTTGAATTGGCTGAAGTATTTTCTCTTATCCGCTTTACATGTGTTGATCATTCTTATCATTATATTTATTTATTATTTTCATTGAACTCAGGGCTTCACACTTGCAAGGCAAGCACTCTATAGCTTGCGCCAAATCTCCAGCTCATTTTGCTCAGATTATTTTCAAAATGGGGTCCTGTGATCTATTTTCCTGGTCTGGCCTTGAACTTTAACAATCCCGATATCAGACTTCCAAGTACCTAGTATTATATTTGAGAACTACCAGCATCTGGCCATTACTTTGAGTTAAACATCTGAGATTTCATCTACTTTACAAACATTTAGATGCTTTATTATGTGATTGATGATTTATTTACAGTTCCATGTTGTCTTTTTTTAAATTTTTCTTTTGTTTCTGCAATGACATTTGCTAATTTGAAATGCCATCATTGTTTAGGCATTTTAATTACCTACAGTCTTTTAGTTGGATTATTCTGTATATTTCAATCTTAATAGTGGTAGGGTGGATTTGACATTTCTCACCACTGGTCTAGGGGTATAATTCAGCAGTAGTAACTTCACCAATTTCCAACCAAGCTACATAATTACAAAAAGTAAAAAACAAAAACAAAACCCGGCTGACAATATCATGTATGCCAACAATCATGTTATATGCATATAAGGGACTAGCACATTTATACGGTACACTAGGAGTTTAGAAAAAAATGTTCACAATTTAAAATATAAGTAGTAAAACAAGGTGGGGGCAATTGTAGGAATAAGTATGAAGGAAGATGGTGAGAAGGATGGTGAAGTATGTGTGGTGAAGGTAAACAAAACAATAGTGTGTTGAATTAAGGTTAAATTATTATGGAAACAGGTGCTATAGTCAGGGCTAAAAGACAGAAAAAATAACAATAATAAAGGAAGTAGAATAATCTACCAATACAAAAAAATTAAAATAGAAACAGGAAAAAAATCAACATATTGACTTTCTGCAGAAGTATGTGTCTGTTTCAGCTCTTTCAGAGAAGGGATCTTATACTCCAATCTCTGCTCACTAGCATTTTGTCCATGGTTTTACTGTTGTATTTATGCATATATCATCTTTGGGCCCTAGATTGCTGGGCTTTTCCCTCTGGGTTCAGCCTAACAGGTAAGGCTCTTGATCAGATGTAGTGGCTGGAATGAAGTATGATAGGTCTTCTGGAGTACCAATAATTCCCAAGAATTGGGCTGCTCTATCACGGTACTCTTGTGGAAGAGCAGTTCCAGACCAGTTAAGTATCAGTTGGGGGTAGTTGGGGAAAGTCTGCAAACACAACTAATGTGTCAGGGAGCACTCTGCCAACTGCAACAACTCTTGAAGCCTATGCATTGCCCAACCTAGTGGATCTAATGGAAGCTCTGTCTTATCCACAGTAAAGTTTCCTCTTTTCAGCCTAGCCATATAGATCGAAGCTTCTTTTGTGGTATGATGAATTAATAACACTTTTCCTCTGTATGTGTATATATACACTACTAGATTGGGTGGAGGATTTAGGGCTGTAACCAGCACGTTACGGTGTTCTTGCACCCACTCTTTTTCATGAGCAGGGAAACCAGGTTCCAAGTTCACCCAACCACTGGACCACAGCAAAGGAGGGGGGCACTCCAGCAAACCACGTTTACAGACAGTCCCTTAGGCCACTGTATTTTTATGTATGCCCAGTAGGATGGTTTGAGAGGTTAAGGATGTAGCATGTTGGAGGGAAATATTCTGGGTTTGTGTGATTCCATGTACTTCTCTTTTACTGTGAGCAGTGACCTAGCTTTCCACCAAACCTCTGGACTGGAGCAAGGTGTTGGGGCCACTGATCTGCTTGTATTTCAGAGAGTCTCATGGTTTCCCCATTTACATCTTAATGTTGGGTTGGGCACTGGGCCTAACGGTGTACTGATTAGAAAGAACTCTATCTTGCTTGCTCTCATGCTTGCTCTTTTCCCTGGGCAGCAGTACCAGTTTCAGTACAGTGGCTGGGGTAAGCCTGGGATGCACTTAGTACACTTGGCAGTTTCCTTTGCAGTGAGTTGTGAGCAAATGGCTCTTGCCACAAACAAACAAATAAAAAACAAGATGCAAACAACCCAAAACAGCAAAGCAAGCCAGTAAAAATGAGCTGTGTTGGAATTATGTAGAAATACAGCATATCTGTTCCTGCTTGTGTGCAGCTTTGGGCTCCACATGAGTGAAGTTTCTCTTTGTTTCTTTCATAGATATGAAGTGTGATATTTGTAAATTTTCTTTAGCCAATGTCGGTCTTCTGTCTGATACTCTCATCTTGCTTACCAACTTGCAAACCTTTCTTTCTAGCCATGTACTTAGAGTTTATTTCTGGTTCCCAGAAACATAATATCACCCACTTCCTCCTGTATTTTATAATATTTTAGCTAAATTTGTAGACATGATATATATAATATATATTTAATAATATATATGTATTTTTAGACTTATCACAGTGATAAGTTTTCATGATAGTATGAAATACAGACACTTTTGTTTATAGCTAAAATAGAATTTGGGATATATTAGAAAATATCATGTGTTGTATGCAACAAATGATAAATAGAAGTGAGGGTAAATGCTGGAGAGAATTGAGTAAGGCAAACATGGCTTTTGGAGTCAGGGTAGTAGCCATCTGAGTTCCTCTCTTCTGTATTTGTGGTCTTTAAGGATATGCACTCCTGAGATCAGCATGATAGTAAAATTGCTTGTCTAACAAAGAGATATGGACATAGAATCCAAAGACATGGAGGCTGCTAAAGGTAGGCTGTGATAGGGCTGGGATGTAGCTCGGTGGTACAGAGCTTGCCTAGCATGTGTGACACCTTGGGTTTGATCCCAGCACCAAAAAAGAAAAGACAAAAAAAAAAAAAAAGGTAGGCTGTGATCAACTCATTTCACTGCCCTGCCCCAGTGAAGCAACACTGTAGCCTCTTCCTATAGAAATGACCTTCTTTATCAAAAGCCCTCTCTTCAGTGTGTGTTCACTTTCAGAAGACAATTTCATCCACTGATTCACATGATATGTTGAAAGTCATTACTCTTGAAGTCAGCCAGGTAAACCAAAGTTCCTTAATTAATGCATTGGATGTTAGGTCGATATTATTTGTGTATGTTATGCATTTATTTAATTCATTTCCATTAATATGCTTACTTGTACATTCCTATCAAATGAATATTAGTAATATTGCTTTTTATTCATTTTTGTGCATGAATTATTTCCAAGTGGTAATTTCAACATCTGAATAATTTCCTCATATACCCTTGTAATGCTAGGGATGTTGTCTTTATTTCTACTTTCTCCCAACTTCCCTGGCCCATTTCTGCCTTCTGAGAAATGGAGTGTCATGAAAAATTGTTCATGACACAAACTAACAAAATCAGAAATGTCATTATCTGGGAGATATATGTTGATTAATCTTCTGTTCTAGGAGTTTTGTTTCAATTATGCTCTAATCATGAGTTACAATCCAGAATTTTTTCACATGTACTGAAGCACAGTTCCATAAATATTTCATATATTTAAAGATTACAATGCTGGTTGGATATACATACAAGTTACAAGATGTTTACAACAATCAATATAATTAACATATCCATCAAAGTATTTGCATTTTATAAATTTATTTTCCAGGTTCTCATACAATTGAAGTTAATTCACCATCTACAAGACCTGTAATGAATGAAAAACAAAATTCAGAATGTGTGAGTTCAGTATCACACTAAATGGTAATTTCTGTCATAGTCTGTTCTAGCTCCATATGAACACAGAGACCCCGGCTCTACAGGGACTGGATTATTTTATGAATATCTTATTAACATAAGTAGTTTTTTCTCTATTTTCTGAAGAGCAAAAATCATTATTTTCATGTTTTTATGATTCTATGCTGTTACTTTATCTTTCTCTTAGCTTTTTTATTAATGTTGTGTTATCCAAAAATCTTAAGAGATGAATTCACTCAGGATGAGACTGACAATATCAGATAGGGTTTTCCAATTTCTGTTGGAATTAATAGTTAAAGTAGATCAGTTGAATTTCTAAGGGGAACCATGAATTATAAATTAAAGATAACCTTGTCTAATCATTGCTGAAGTCTACCTGGATAAACTGTATCTACCCACCACAAAACTTCCACGGGAAGCTCAACAACCTTGAAGGGCAGGAAAATCTTAGAGTCATTGAATAGGAAGAACATATTAAAATTACATAGGTAAATTACGGGAATTGTTTGCTCATTTATGAAAGCTAGTTTTACCCTATAAACAAGCTTAAGTAGCAATTGTTCAAGAATCAGTTTAGAAGCCATCATATTTGATCTCTGACCTAGTCTTTTGCCACAAAATATATATACATATCCATATATATATATATATACATATATATACATATACATATTCATACCTTACCTAAGTGTCCTTGTGGGTAAATATGCATGTTCCTAAGAAATTACAAATATGAAATTTGACAAGAATTTCAAGTTATTCTGAGGTAAACCAAAGTTTGAAAGCAATTTTCCACAGAACACACTGTATCAAGTCATTCTTCATTTTTATTACCAAAAATTAATTGTACATGGAGGTCTGATTGTTATGTTTTGAGATACATACAACATATTTTCATCAAATTTAAGCCATGTGTCATCCACTTTTAAGGCTATTCACTTCCCCCTTTTCAAGCAGATTTTAGTGGGTTTCATTGCTCTATCTTCATTTAAATATATAATGTTCTTCAATCATGTTCATCTCCCAGTACCTTCTCCTTTCTTCTACTGCCTCTGTATATGATTTGTCACTTCTTTCTTGCAGTTTTCAACGTTCTTTCTATATTTTCTTTTTCTTTACAACTGATATATTAATTATAATATAATTTGTGGAAGTTATTTCATCTATTCTCTTTAACGTCTTCCAATGCTTCTTTACTTAGATAATCCTGTCTTCATCAGGATTAGAAAACTTTTCTGCTATAATTTTATAGAATACACTATGCGTGCCTGTAATTTGTACTTTCTCTTCTTTTTTTTTTATGATTTGTTGATTGGTCCTTTAGTGGTGTCCCAGAGATTTTGCATGTTCTGGTCACATTTTCTTAGTACTTTTTTTGCTTTTCTGAGTTCTGCAGCCCCTCTACTTTATCTTGAAGTCCTGATACTCTATTTTTATCTTTATCTACTCTATTAGCAAAACTTTCAACTGAATTTTTTTTTTCACATTTAGGTTATTGAGATTTTCATTTCCAGAATTTCAAGTTGAGTTTTTGGGATTTCTAGGTTTTAGTGATTTCTGCTTTTGTATGACCATTGTCCTCCTTATTTCATTTATCTGTTTAATATCTTCTGAGTTCATTGATCTGTATTGCTTTTATTCTCCTTGAATTTGTTCAGATGGTTGTACATTCTTGCCATCATTCTTTTGAGTTCCCTTGTTGAGATTTCATTCATTTCACTATCATTCAAACCCTCTACTGTGGAATTATTGACTTTTGGAGGAGACAGATTACCACATTTGTTACATTACTTGTGGTTCTACATTGACATTTATGCATTTAAGTCCAAATTTTTGGTTGGAGTTTTAGTCTACAGTGTCCTTTCAGTTAAAGTAATTGTAATGTTTAGACAAGACTGGGTAGTAGCCAGGTTGTAGTGCATTTTTAAATCATTGGACTAAGTGTGTGTCTCAGTAGTCAAACATTCACTGACAATGCTATAGACACAATTTCCAGTCCTGTAGTCCACTCAGGTAAAGAAGACTTTAGAAAGCTTTAGAAATGATGAGTTGATAGACACACTCAGTATAAAATGCAGTAATCCCTGATTAAGAGCAATCATTGCTATAGCTGCAGAAGTTTTAGAGGAATAAAAGAGAACAGATAATACATTATGAACTAAGAAGACATTAGTTCATAATAATAATAATTGAATTAAGAGAGGAAGGATGATATTAATGAATAGTACAGGACATATGGCAAAATAATCATGAAAGAGGAGGCAGCTAAATTAAATGAAAGGGTATATTGATAAAGTAAAAGGTGAGAGATAAAAATGTGTAGCTAAAAGGATGAGAAAGAAAAAAGTGATCTGGTAATCTAACTGTATTTCAAAAGTAATTGCAAAAAAGAAGCTTTGTGAATGGGTAAATAGAGAAGAAAATAACAGAATAAGAGAACAGATATAATTGTTGACAGAAAGAAAGTAGAGATGAGGAGCATGATAGGAGAGGTAGAGAGAAGAGAAATTTTAAAATAGAATTATTAACAGGTGGATATATATATATATATATACATGTATATGTATATATTACATACAGGTGCATATGTTATATGACTGCAAACAATCAAAGGGAGAAAAAGAATAAAAAAGAAACCAAATGAGCAAGAAAATTAAAAAAATGCCAAAGACAAATTAAAAAACTCAAAGACACAGACAAATGAATAGTCAGTATTTTCTTCATTATTAAGGAGGTAGTCTTGACCTTTCCTCCTCAAAGCAGTTTTTTGATTTGTTTAAATATGAAGATACTAGCATAGTAGGGACTATCTGTTTGGAAATTTAGCCTATTAGCAAAGTGATCACACAGATTTTCAGGCCCTTACCCAGGACCCACTTAATGACAGGTAGACTTATTCTGCTTGCAATTTTCCATGCTGGCTTCCAGAAGCTAGGCTCCTAACCACTCAGACCCTGGTTTTACTTTCCACCTGATCTTTGGTGGACTTAATACCAAAGGCTGTTCTTTTCTGGACCAGCACTTTTCTCAAGTCAATGACAATACTGCTGGACACTGGATGTGCAACAATGAGGTTTCTAAGATGCACTGTGGCTAGGAACAGGGCTGTACTAAGCATAAGGATTCTATCTTTTGAATTGTTGGGGGTTTCTGTGGCACAATTGTTATTGTTCTGATCCCATGGGTTGAAAGGTCCTCATAGCAGATCTGGATAATCTTGTCTGGGAATCAGAGCCACTGCTGCTGCCCTCACCACACTCCCTCTATAACTGGACTCCATGCTCCTCCTACACATATTGTCATGTTCACGGGATACTAGTGTATACACATCTAATGTGCTGCACATCCTGATTTCCTTAGCTTTTCTGGAAGAAGTTCATTGTGAGTCTAGCTGTTCAATTTAATGTATCCATGAGATGAGATGTTGTGGGATATTTTCCAGATGTCATCTTAGTACTTATTCCCTTTTATGTTATTTTTGTGAAGGAAAGGAAAAATTGATAGCAAAGCTATGGCTAATACTTTATTTTCTGCACTTAGTAAAATACATGAAAAATGCTGATATTTAACAAAAATATTTTGATGAGGGAAGGGAGGGAAAAGGAAGAATGAGTGAAGAGGGACAGGTATAGAAAGGAACAAAAGAAAGTATCTGAATATTCACTTGAGTTGAACATACCCATGAGAACTTTTGGTTTTTTGTTCACTGGTCATCTAAATTTATCATACATCCATAGGGCTTCATGGAGAATATATTGTTGGTCCTCACCCCAAGAATATGACCTAATCCCAAGGACTATGTCAGGAAGTTGTCCAAGTGTTTGCATTTCTCTCTTATCTCTTTCTCTCTTGCTCGCTTTCTTTCTTTCTTTTCTTTGTTATCTTCCTTCTTTCTTACTTTCTTTCTATCTCTTTCTTCTTTGGTGTTACTGGTGTTTGAAGTCAGGACTCTGAAATTGATAGGTAGGTGCTCTGCAGCTTGAGCACTCCATCTGCTCTTTTTGTCATGATTATTTTTTATATAGGATCTTGTTTTTGCCCAGGCTTTCCTGGGCCATGATCCCCCTCTTTTATGATTCTTGCTGTAACAAGGATTATGAAAATGAACCACCACACTCTGCATTTCTTAATATTCAGTCTCACAAAATTCTTTGCTCAGGCTGACCTGGAAGTGTGATCCTCCTGAAAACACTCTCCCATGTATCTGTGATGTCAGATACATGCCACTAGCTTCAGCAATTTGAGATGGGGTATTGTAAACCTTTCACTTGGGCTGGACTTGTACAATTATCTTCTCAATGTCAAGCTCCCAAATCACTGGAATTACAGGCTTGAGCCACTGCAGCTCAATCTTTGTTTTTCTAACACCTTTTCACAGTTGCTGATTTTGTTGTGTCCACCTTAGCTTTTCCATCAACATCATCAACAACATGGAACCCAGAAACGAAAACTGCTGTCTCCAAATTCTTTCTTCTGGGACTGACAGATAATCCAGAATTGCAACCCTTCTTCTTCTGCCCATTCCTGTCCATATACCTGGTAACCATTCTGGGAAATCTCATAATTCTGTCCATCAGCTCTGACTCTCGTCTCCACACCACAATGTACTTCTTTCTCTCTCTGTCCTTTACTTATATTTGTATAAGCACAATCACAGTCCCAAAGATTTGGTGAACATCTGGACACAGTAGAAGCTATCCGTTACACTGACTGCCTCACTCATATCTACTTTGTCCTGGTTTTTGTTGGAATGGAAAACTTTATTCTTGTAGCAATGGCTTATGATCATTATGTGGCTATCTGCCAACCACTTAGGTACAGTCATGAACCCATGCTTCTGTGTTGTGTTGATTTTATTTGCTTTGTCCATTAGCATTCTGTATGCACTGCTGCACAGTCTGATGGTATTCCAGCTGTCATTCTGCACAGACCTTTAAATCCCCCATTTCTTCTGTGAACTTGCTCAGGTCCCCAAGCTTGCATTTTCTGAAACTCCCATTGATAACATACTGATATATGTTGAAGCTTGCATCTTTGGTGGGGCTTCTCTCTCTGGGTGTTTTCCTGTATTCACATTATGCCCCCTGTCTTGAGAATAGCAGGAAAGTATAATGCCTTTTCCACCTGTGGCTCTCACTCGTCAGTTGCTTCCTTGTTCTGTAGGACAATTGTTGGGTGTACATTAGATCAGCAGTTACCAACTCACCCAGAAAGACTGCAGTGGCTTCAGTGATGTATTCCATTGTCCCTCAAATGGTGAACCCATTCATCTATGGCCTAAGGAAAGGGACATAAGGAAGCTGTGAGAAAACTCATTGGCAGGATAGCATCTCTTCTTCTTTGATTGGTTATTCCTATGGGAATGGGTTTTCTAGATTAAGTTAAATTAATTTGACTCCTTGTCAAATTTTTTTTCTAAAATAACCAGGTAATGTAATGACCACGTGTATTGTAACTCAGTTCAAAACCTAAATGCTTTTGGTCCAGCTCTTAAATATTTACACATTATTTCAACTTTTAAAATATATTTTTCTACTTGGGATCCACAGAAGCTGAGTCTGTAGTATATACAAGTTTTAGCAACATTTTTGTGCAGTTTTCTGAGAGTCAGGAAAGTTGAAGAGGGCAAAGAAAATATTAAGTGAATTTATGGTCATATTTTAAAAATGACCTTCAACTGATCATCTTTAGTGACACATTTGAATTACATTCTACAGTTAGTCCTCTTGTGAGGCAAAGGAGTGGACATTCATATCTTAGGGAGTATATACTGCATCTTGATACTGGCAAAATGTATCCTTAACAAGCAAAAATATTCAATAATACTATATATAATATAAATGGAGATCAATTAGATACGTCTTGTTTGAAGTAATTGTAAATTTCAATAATAAGCATGTCTTCAATGGGATAAGAAAAAAACGTAATACTAATGAACTAAAACAATAGAAAGTATAACATTTACTCCAATGACATCAAAAGTAGGCAATGTACTGGAATAGAAAGATTTCCTTTAGTCCTCCCTGTTGTAGGCTAATCCTAAAACTGAATCTTCTCTAAATCAACAGGTCACAGCAACAAGTACAGGCATACAGGCAACAAATGTCACAGAAAGGTAAAATTCTTTAGACAGAAAAGCACATCTCCATAGCTGGATGCATTGATAAGTAACTTTTTATGAGACAACCAGACCACATGTCTGTAGTGAATTGTATGTCAGATCTGAATATATGGGAAGATGCTGTCTCACTAATATGACACTGATTTATTTTGTAAATTGATGAATAGTATTTGGAAGATGGGAGTTTGTAAAGGAAGGTCTTTCCTTGCATTGTTTGGGTGGCCTTTATTTGCATTCATATGTTGTGTAAGCCAGAAGACTCCACTTCAAAGAGAAGATGTAATATAATCATGGAAACAGAAAAGGAATTGAAGCATCTGGTAATTTATTGTCAGTATTTTACCATATTTCTTTTCTTACAAAACTGCTATTTTCAAAAAACTTAAGTAAGTTTTTATCAATTTTGTGGCATACATGTATAATTTATTAAATAAATGTTATTTTATTTGACCTCATTAAATATCAAACCTAATGGATTAACTGCATGTCTTATTATTCTCTTCTGTGTAATTTAGAGTGAATCATGTTATTGGGTTTCATGTTTGTTCATTTGTTTTTTTAATGGTCAGTATTTTTATATTATACATGATGATATTCAAAATAAGGAGCTGTAGTACTGGGACTTGAAAATAGGGCCTTCATCTTGAGCCACTCCACCAGCCCGTTTTTGTGATGAGTATTTTGAGATAGGGTCTTTCAAACTATTTGCCCAGGCTGACTTCAAACTGTGATCTTCATCTCTGCCTCCTGAATAGCTAGGATTTTAGGAATGAGCCAGCAGTGTCCACCAACAGCATTTTTGAGATTGACGATATTTCAGAAGTTATTTTACTGCTCTTGTAAAAAACTAAGTGTTCTTTTAAATATTTTCTGAAATACTTGGATAACGTTTATGCTTGGGTTATAATTATTGGCTATAACTGATCAGCTTTTAATTTCAGAGCTACGTCCAAGTGTTTCCTGAGTTTTTGAACAAATTTTACATCCTTATAGATATTCTTGGTGTGTCACATCTTCCTCTAAATATTTTCTTTACCTTGGCAGTCTACATAGGAAAAAGCATTTAATTATTTACATTTCTCTTATTGTGGGATTCAGAATGTTTACACACATTATCATCATTTGTTTACTTCTCATGAAATATGTGTTTAGTATGTTACCAGTAAGCTGCTCACCTTGTGTAAATCATATATTCATAATGCTTCATGTCACTTGGATAGCTATACTTTGTTATATATACAATTTATTTTATTGTTTTAAATGTACATAAATATATGTAATTTTTAGGGCTGTATCTCATCTTGAGACTTTATTTTATTTGACTATATATTAATTTGTCAATATTTTCCTTTGGGTTCTGTTTACAAATCTTGATAATAAACACCCTTATTCTTCATATATGACTTATTTTTCTTTTGGAGTTGAAACTGAAACTACATAAAATTTATTTCTGATTCAATTTGAGACAGATATCTAAATTCATTTTATTATTAGGATCATTTATTAAATAATTTACCATTTCTATCTGATGCCAATTCACCAGTAAAAATCCCTCTTTATCTGGTGATGTTTTTCTACAATGTTTTTACCCTAAACAATAGGATTATTTTATCTACATCATGTCTAATATCACATATCTAAATGATTATTCTATCCCACCATACTAAAACTATTTTAATGTAGTTATAAGTCCTTTCTTGATTTCTCATCTGGAAAGTTCACAGTTGTTTTCACCAATCAGTATTCAGGTCTCTACTCCTGTATTCTGTTTACTGTATTCTACTGCTCATTAATAAAGATAATAGAACAAATCCCTGAATCAAGTCTATAGGTAACTGAGTTATTTCTTCCTTGGAGACTTTCTAAACGTTTCAGGTGTTCAAAGTCTACATACATGTATGCAGGCAGTGCTTTACTTCTTATTAACTCATATTTCTCAAATGAACAACATCCACCTCTATCCTTGGCAACCATTCTCCTCCAAGGACAATAAGCCCACATTTCCTGAGAAGGCAAAGTCTTTTCTTGCTTATGAATACAAATCTATACGTATCCTTGTCTTTTTCACATTTACTACATTATATTTGAGATTTTTCCTTAGCCCTTGAAATAATTAATATTTTTGTTTTGAAAAACCAATCTCATTTCATATTTATAATCTTATTTATGTGTAAGACAAAGCAGTAGACCTTATTCTGTAACAGTTTTGATTTTTTATATTTTATTATTCATTTTTTAAATAATGTGATGATGGAGAAGAAAGGTATTGCAATGTTGTAAATTGATTATTAAATAATATATCTTAACATTATAGATTAAAATTCATAAGGAGTTAAACATGGCAAATCATGAAAAACTATATTCATATGATGAAATTATTGACATTTTTACTTTAAAAAGCTCTTAAAAAGAATAACATGGAGCACCATCTCCCCCTATGAAACATGAACAAATACCTTGCCATAGAGACATACACACACTACCACTTTTGGTGATTTAAAATGTAGAGCCATTGTTTTGATACATATTCCACTAATGTGAAAGAAATATGCATGGAAAATGTTATGACTGATTTAGAAGTGTTAATACATGTGATCAAGGTATACTAGCCATGTCTTAATGCAGTTAGCAATAGACAATAAAGATAGATGTTTCTTTTGTTCAAAATATTGACAAAAAATTAAGGTGTAGGAACATTAATATACTCATGTAGACATTTTGGTGCTTACCAAAATTTAAAATATCATAACTATATGTAAATATCTGTCTCTCATATAGCTATATAAAATTCAACTGACTTACCTGACATTTTGAAATAGAGATAGACAAAAGGAAGGTTGGAATTTATTAGAGAAGTTCAACGTGTTATCGTAAAATGGAGTTGAGGTGAAATGCTGGAGAGACCCAGGTTATATACACCTAGCATCAGGGTTGGATATCAGTCACAATGAAGTCTTCCTTCTAAAACTTGTCTTTAGGGATATATACTGACTGAGACCAGATGGACATCCCACATATACAACCTGTCACACTGTGACCCAATCAAACCTACCTGTGCTACTGACACCCATGGCAATCATTTTCCTAGACCAGTTCCACATTCCCTCAAACCCCTACCCATACCATACTATTCATATACATGAGATAAAATGGTGTCTGGCCCAGAGTCTACACCACATTGCTTTAATTTCTTCTATCTAGCACCTATCATCTCAACATCACTTTTCTTCATCAAAAATGTTTGATATAAGAAACTGTTAGATGCAGGCACCCCGACTTTCCTGGAAACTTGGAATAGACCCTTTGGCTGCAGTGAGAAGAATCCCAGGAGGCACCCCAGAAATAAAAACACAGGAAATGGCACTTCAGAATGAAAATTCCAGAAAAACCCAGAAAACCAAGAACCAGGAAAGTCTTCAGGCCAGTTAATCCATGGAATGACCATGAAATCTGAAGTTTTCTGCAAGAATGGGAATTTCTTGAATTTGCAGTGCAAGGCAGAGAGAAAAATCACATAGTATCAAAAGCAGTTGCTCTATGTCTCAATTTGACTGGCATATAAAGGAAAGCTGGAAAAAATGTTTCCACATGCTAGTAAGTTTGCAGGATGTGTATTGTACTACTCCTGAGGCCAACCAGGGGCCAAGTGTTACAAAACTTTACCTTGTCCTCATGGGAGGCAATATTCTGAGGACAGGATCCTGAGATACAGATGAGAGGACAATGACTTCTCAGCTCCTCTCTGTGAAGATGCTCTGA
The DNA here is from genome assembly GCF_047511655.1 of Castor canadensis. NCBI lineage: Eukaryota > Metazoa > Chordata > Mammalia > Rodentia > Castoridae > Castor > Castor canadensis. The sequence continues at coordinate 32,512,942 of NC_133399.1, forward strand.
ACTCTCATATCCTACATACAAGGACCATGGCATTCCGGTTTACTTTGATGAGCTACTGTGGGCCCCTCCACCTGTGATTTCTGTGAAGGATCCTCAGGTACCTGGAACATGCACCCTTTACAGGCAATTCCATACCTGTTCCTTGCCATTCTCCCAGTAATCGCCAGCCTCCAGCAGCAGTGTTCAACCTCTTAGGACTCTTGACTCAAATCCTCAATAAAGACAATGAGAAACTGGATCCCAACTCTATCTGAATGACAACAGAACAGTGTAGTTCCCTAACTGGTGATGCCTTCTTTCTCCATCTAATACAATGAGAACAAAATGTGAAATTAGCTGAGCCAAAGGCTCATGCCTATAATCCTAGCTACTCAGGAAAGAGAGATCAGAAGGATCGCAATTCGAAGACAGCCCTGTGCGAATAGTTCATGAGACACTATCTAAAACATACCCAACACAAAACAGGACTGGTGAATTGTAAAGTGGCTAAGGTGGTAGGAAGCTTGCCTCACAAGCAAAAGACCGAGTTCACAGTTATTGCCCTCCCCCCAAAAAAAAGGAATAAAAAAGATGTTCAATATTCTTAGATATTTTTCTATAGGTAGAACTTAGAATCCGCTATAGCATTTGTAAAATAATACACTACTAATGTTTCATTTTTGTCTACATGCTATTTCACTAAATAAGCAAATTTACTGAGCTGTCCTATGTTAAAAATATTTAGTATTTATCTGTCCTAACAAGAAAAACTACATCACTTGCAAGAAATATTTTCACCTACATTTTTGTAGCCCCCCCACACACACTGTAGACTTTGTTTCTAGATATTGTGTGTTTCTAGATAGTGAAGTGCTTGGTCAATATTTATGAATACGTTTAAACCTTTTAGTAGTGCTGCAAGATTATCCCCCCAACTGCTTTATTTACACTTCCTTTAGCTATGTATATAATTCCATGCATGGGGGGTGGGGAGGGAAAGGCTTGCTTGTTTGCCAAGATGAATTTTTTAAAAATCAAATTAAAAACTAGATGAGGGATACAAAATATATATTTAGAGACAGAACTCAATTTTGTACCTTGTTAACTTGAAAATAAGGGGGACAAGCTGATGATGTAGCTCAGTGACAAAGTGTTTGCCTAGCACAAGTGAAGTTCTGGTTTTGCTCAACACAGAAGGGAAAGGGAAAAAGGACAGGCAAGTTGCTCAAATTTCATGGACTTGAGTTAACTGTTAGTTACCAAACAGTAGCCCTACCTATTTCCTAGAAATAGGAAAATAACAACATAACTTAAAAACACAAAACAAACCTGCAAGTAAATTAGAAAACTTAAAATCTCTCTGGAAGACAATTAATGAAACTCTGGGTGAGGTAATGGTGACAGTGGCCAGTGAATACCTCTGGATCAGTTGTACAGGGTAGAAACAGCACTGCCTTTGGCTGGAAACCAGTTCCCATGCTATGTGTGACATGTTGTCTGCTGTTTGGGTTCTGTGAATTAAGCAGCAATCCAATCAGATTGGCATTATTAGCACCATCAGAGATGTGGAAACAGACCCCGTGTTAAGTGCTTGCTAGAAAGCAAGAAAGAAAAATGACAGCACAGGAAATGGTTTCCAACTTCCTTAACTACAAAAATTGAGTTCATTCTTCCACTGAGGTGGTAGGAGTCCGGGATTATTTTTTCCATTATTACCTGACACAGTGAAGCTGAAATAGAATTAGATCACAATACTGTCAACATCCAGCTGTTGACACCTATTCCCAACAAATATGAGCCCTCTTTTCCCTTATGCAGTATGAGATAATTTACAAATGTTAACTACCACTCACTGACTTCTGGACACCATCAATACCAATGCCTCCAACTGAGATCACATGCTGCCACCTTTTGTATGTAAGTGGTACTGCAGGCCATCTCAAGTTAACCTTTGCAAGTAGAAGAGATTCTTTTCCTTAATGCCCTTTCTTACACTGCCTTTGGGGCTCTCATATCATATCACTATGAAGTGGTTGAGAGAGGCTCAGTGACCAAAGAACAAGGTCTATACCATGAGATTCTACTCACTCATCAATGCAGAATTAACTTTCTACAGGTCACACCCTCCCATTTTTTCTTAGCAACATCAATTCCAATGATACGAATAATAGCATAAGCAGTGAGGGTAGCCTTTCTCCTGAGTTCTCACAGGGACATCCATCTAATCCTCACAATCTTCTAAGATTACTATCCTAGAGAAATTAAGCCAGAGGGGGAGGAAGAGGATAAAGGTCACAGAGGAGGGCTGAGGCTGTCCAGATCCACATGGGTCACCTTTCCATGTGTCCTATGTCACCACTTTCAGTCCACTATGGGTAAACTACCTGAATCCAAAATTTGAGTCTTTTATTGCCTCACCCAACACACTGGACCCTGCTCACTATTAAAACCTCCCTCCTTCTTCCAAATACCTCTGCTCTGGGCTGCTTGTGGGCCCCATCCCAGGCTGTCATACCTCATCTATGGATTTTCTTTTTAAAAGACTCTTGGGCTATGCTGTGGATAAAGAGTACATGCCTAATGTGCGGAGGACCTGAGTGCTCCCACCCCCCACCCCCGCTACCCCCGCCAAAGAAAACCCCAAATTTCTTTCGACTTTTCACTTAAGGGTCAGGGTTCTCCTGAAATTTTCTCCCTCATCCCACACATGTCTACATCCTGAAGACTGACATCCAGGTTCTGATTATTTCCATGAAGACTGCTACCAACCTATCCCTGAGACCCAAGTGACCTCACTTTGCTACAAACCCAGAGTTCTGCTCTCTAGGGACCCTTGAGGGAGTGAGTCCACTTAAACTCAGATTTCTCATATGAAGGGACTCTACATGCTTGCTAAGCATTCAAGCTAAAATGCCATTATCATTAAAATAAATCACCATTAGTTGGGTGAAGTGGAAAAAACTAATTCCAGCACTCCAAAGGATCTTAAGTTCCAGGCCAGCCTGGGCTACATAGTGAAACCATCTCAGAAATACATACATATAACCAAGACTACTAATGATATCACAAATTACTTAACAGAGCTAAGAACACACGTGGTTAGTGCCGTCCTCCAGTCTTTGGCACCTGTCCCACCCCAGCACAATCCAGAGAATGAAAACAGCCAAAGGTCTGCTTAGGATCTCCAACTCAATGCTTCAAATTGGCTACTGCCAGTCTCCCAACCTCAAGGGCAATTCCACCTTCCAGGGTCCAAGTCAAAAGTCTTGTAGCTATCCTTAACTCTCTTCTTTCTTTCCTACTCTCTCCATCTGAATCATCAGCAAATACTGGCGGTTTAATATACAAAACTTAGCCAAAAATATGACTATTCTCCACCACCTACCTTGGCCTAAGACATCACCTTTCTTTTAATTGCACCCAACAGCTTCTTAACTGGTCTACCAGCTTCTATGCTTGTTTTTCTTTAGTTTCACAGTAGCCATAACTTTGTTTCTGAAATGTAGGTTATATAACTTCTTTGCTCAAAATCTTATTATGGTGCCCTGGCTTCCTGAGATCAAGGGCCCATGTCCCTGTCATCTCACCAATTATTCCCTCTCCCTGTTACTCATTCACCCTGGTCACACTGGCCTCCCTGATGGGCCTCACATCTATGCCACGCATGCTCCTACTTCAGGGCGTTTGTACCTGATGTTTTAGCTCCTACCCATGTTCTTCTCCACATTCTCAGTGTGCCTGCTTTCCTCTCCTCCTTCAGATCTTCTTTTGACTCTCAGTGTTTCTTTCTTTCTCTCTTTCTTGTTGGGATGGTAGTTTGAACTCAGCACTTTGTGCTTGGAAAAGCAAGAGCTCCAAGGCTTCATTCCTCCAGTCCATTTTGCTTTGGTTATTTTGGAGACAGCATCTAGAAGACTATTTGCCTGGGCTGACCTTGAACCTCAATCCTCTTGATCTTACCCTCCCAAATAGCTAGAATTACAGGCATGAGCCACTGGCACCCACCTACTTTAAGTTTTTCAATATGGAATTTATCAGCCACTCCATGTTAAAATATAAAGCCTTGACTTTTATTTTTTTTCCAAAGCAGAAAGGTTATTTAACATACTATTTAAGACCAGATAGGTTATATTTTAACACAGACAACCCCAAATCTGATTCAATACATTATAAAGTGGAGCTCTGAATACAGTCAATGGCAGAACATTCTCCTAGCAGATATGAGGGCCTCAGTTCAATCTCCAACACCAGAAAAAAGCAAAACTAAAGTAAAACTTTTTGTCTTGCTCATGTCAATAGGCCAAGCTGAGATGGTGGTGAGCATTTCCAGATGCTCAAGAGTATCTTCCTATACCTGAACCAACTGAAACCCTGGGTCTTTTCATCTCACAGAAAAACAGGGAAGGAATCCTATGCTTTCGCCCAGAAGTGCTCACCACTCAGTGGTCAACACTAGTCACATGTCCCTACAGCTACAAGGATCCTAGGGAAATGTGGACAAAACAGAGAAGGGCCAGTAAGTATTACCACCTCTCCCACATATCACATACTTCACTTGTTTAGCTTTCTTCATGTATGACCAACTTGACAATAAGCTCCAGAGCAGAAATTTTTACTTCTCTCAAGTTTTGTTCACTGTTCCCCCAGTGCCTCATATAACAAAATAAATAAATAAATAATGAATCAAAACTGATCCACATTTGCCTTCATAGTAAAGACAGCTTCCAAGGTACTGGCATCTTGGCTGGATTATAGTGGCCTACAGAATTTAGAGGTACCTTCTCAGAAGACACTGTAATTTAAAATTAATAGTAACCCAGGTACTAAGACACAGACATATGATCTAGCCCAGGACACCGAGCCCTATCAGCTACCATCACTCCCCACATGGGACTAAGAGCCTAGGTAGTTAAAGCTTAGAGAATGCACCCACATCAAATTCAGGCCTGTAGAACCTTTTCATCACTCTGTAGTGATGTAAACTAGAGGCCAGAGAAGAGTTTCTAAGAAATTTCTCACCTGAGTGACTGGACTACCTTCAAGGTTTGTCAGTGCTACACGAGGGTGACAAAGAATTGGTGGCCCTAAATACAGACGCAGAATGTGGAACATAGGTGTAGTAATAGCTGTAGGATCTATCAACTCAGAAAAAGTTTCTGCAAGACACACAGAAACAAAACAATAATCATCAGAATAACACCACGGACAACAACAGAATTAACTTGTCAGACTTACTGAAGCGTTTAATTTCTCTTTTCATGTCTTTCCAACATAGTGGTATCTGTTGTAGCACTGCCCTACTTCCACAAATCTTACTCTATTCTTATTAGAATCCATTTTACTCATCAGCAGGACCAGAACTAGGGTGTGGAAAGTAAGACTGCTACAGTATAAAATTCAGGAAGGCATTTTCAGAGTCATCATGCAAATAAACTGTCATGAAAGTCAGTGTCTCCTTGAATTTGCTGCACCTGGAAGCCTCATATACATCATCCTAGCCCCAGCCCTGATCCTCACCAAAGCACAACATCTGCACCTTCCACCAAGTCTGTGGTCCAAAACTAATTTTGACCTTTCAGGTTGTTTCACTGTGAGTTCTTTTGTGCAGAAAATTCTTCCAATATGTAATTTTATTTCCATATTCAACTTCACATTATGGCAGGCCATTCATAATGTGCATGCATATAATACAGATAGAATACTTCTTTTCTTTCACTGACAAAACTATTTTTACCAGTGTTACTACCCATGCAAATTTACACAAAGCATGAAAACATTATAGATCATTTTCTCAGTCCAAAGATAAGTGGCATTAGAAAATTGATATAATTATATGCCCTCTGTGATCTGAAGATTTCAATCAAATAGATGAAATGCCCCAGGGGCTAGAAGGGCAAAGTAAGATATCTGTTTCCAACAAACAACCTTGGTACCCTGCCTATGTCATTCCATAAACCTATTTTCAGTGCAACATGAAACACAGATATTTAATACCTTTTAAGCTGTTTATGCGCTAACATAAATTAATGTTCAGAAATTAAAAACCTTTGATATCAAGTTCTGTTTCATTTTTGAGGCAGTGTCTCACCACGTAGTCTAGGTGAGGCAGCTCCTACCTCAGCCTTCCAAATGCCAGGATTACAGGTATGTACCACTCACCTGGTTAAAGTTGTGATTTTTTTTTTAAAGGACATATACAATTGCTGACATAAAAGCAGAAAGGAAAACAAGAAACAAGAGAGAATAACTGTAGATTATATAAAGAAAAAAAAATTATTTCCTGGGTATAACCCAAAATATGGTCTTTAGGCTAGCTTTCCTTTGGAATACTTTTAATCATTTCAATATCTGTATCACATTCCACTCCAATTAAATGAGACTTTGTGAAGTGGGCTGAAAAACTGAGTTTTAACAATCACTATTAGTGGTGGCTTTTATGCAAATGGAAGTTTAAAAACTAGCTCTAGAAAATAAACCTGGGGGCAGCTCATAAAAAAAGATGCAGAGTATGAAGATGGATAATAGCCAAGGGGCACGTAGGGAAAAGAACTAAGCTATTTCTAATTAGACTTCCTGCTAAATACTGCAGCTGTGGATTTTTCATATCAGGTGAAAGGTATAAACATATTGAGGAGCAATAAAAAGAAATCACAGCTGGACAAGCAAGTGCATATTGTAATCCAAGCACCTGAAAGGCTGAGGCAAGAGGAATGTGTATTGAAGCTTTGAAGCCACATAGGTTATACATAAAAAGACAATGGTCTTTCACTCTGTATTGATATCAATTCAAAGTGGATGAAAGATCTTATTGTAAGGCCTGAAGCTTTGAAACTACAGAAAAGAATAGAGAAAGCACTGGAACACAGATAGGCACAAGCAATAACTTCCTAACTAGAACTCCAATAGTTTAGCAACTAAGAGTAGGACTGATAAATGGGACTACATGAAACTAAAAAGCTTCTGCTCAGTAAAGGTACCCAAAGAATGAGAGAAAATCCCTGCCAGCTATACATCTGACAAGGTATTAATAATCAGGATTTACAAGAAGTGCAAAAACCTAAATTTCCAAAGATTCAATGACTCAATGAAGAAATGGGTAAATGAACTAAACAGAAATTTTCAAAGGAGTAAGTACAAGCAGCCACTAGATACATGAAATGCTCAACATCCCTGACCATAAAGGAAATGTGAAACAAAACCACATTTAGATTTCACCTCACTCCAGTTGGAACTGCTATCATCCATAACACAAAAACAAATATGGGTGGGGGGGGAGCATTATACATTTAGGTGGAAATGCACAATCACTATGGAAAGCAGTATGGAGGTTCCTCAGAAAACCAGAAATGGAAATATAGTCTGATCCAGTGATACTACTTATGGGCATATATCAGAAGAAATACAAGTCAGGATACAATAAATAAAAACATGTGCATACCCATGTTCATCTCAGCAGGATTCACAATAGCCAAGCTACTTACAGCCCAGATGTCCTACTACTGACAAACGAAGAAAATGTAATACATACAATAGAATATTATTCACCATAAAGAAGAATGAAATTACTTATTTTGCAGGTAAATAGATAGAACTCATGTTAAGCAAAGTCAGCCAGTTTCAGAAAGACCAAACTCACACGTTTCTTCTCATATGTGAAAGATCCAAAGATAAACATATACATAAATACAAGCATGATCATATGTATGTATATGCATATATATAACATATTTCCAATAGTGGGATTGTTTGAGGAAACTAGCAGGAGGGAAAGAAAAAGAGAATGATAAGGTAAACAGTATGGAAATACATCACATTGTTGTAGGAATAAAGCATAAGGAAATGCACTGAAAGTTGTTGTGGGTGAGAAGGAAGAGTAACAGAGGGGGTTAGAATGATTAAAGTGCAATATATTCAAAGGTGAAATACCTTGGCAAAACCCCTCTGAACAATGAACATATTTTGTAGTGTGGGAGAACAGGACTGGAACTTGAACTCAGGGCTCTGTGCTTGAAAAGCAGGTGGTCAATCACTTTAGCCACACTTCCAGTCCATTTTACTCTGGTTATTTAGGAGATGGGATCTCCACAACCATTTACCTGGGCTGGTCTTGAACCTTGAACCTCAATCCTCCTCTATCGCAGCCTCCCAAGTAGTTAGGAACCAGGCATGAGACACTAGCACTGACCAATGAACATATTCTTAAACAGTGAAGGACAGGAATGTAAAATAGGTCCTGTTAGGGGGAAGGTACTAGTGGGAGGAGGAGGGTAAATGAAGACAATGGATATGGTTGATGTATTTTATATACATGTATAAAGACATAACATTGAAATCTGCTGAAATTACTTTAAGTAGGAGGGAAAGGGACGTGGGACAATGATGGTAGAGATGAACCTAACCAAGACACACTGTAAGGATTTATGGTATTGACACAATGAAACCCCCTGCACAGCTACTATATGTTAATAAAAAGGAATTTCTCTGTATAGCTGTCCTTATCTCAACTAGCAAAAATGTTATGTCTTTCTTATAATTGCTTTATTTCTACCCTTCAATGGAACTGGAGAAAAGTGCAGAACAGGTTCTGCCTGCAAGGAAGCGGAGAAGGGTGGGGCAGGGGCAGGAGAGAGAAATGACCCAAACAATGTATGCACATGTGAATAAACGAATAATAATAAAAAAAACACAAGCACAAGGGCTGAGTTCAAACCCCAGTAATGACAATAATAATAATAACAATATCAAACAGAATGGATAAAGGCAAAAAAGGCTCACAGAGAAAAAGATATAATATAATGAAGGGGGATAATGCAAGAACAAGCTATATATGTATTTAACATAACCTCCAAAGTACAGAGGGATGGTGGGAAGGATGACAGAATTCTGAGAAATGGTGAAGACACCACCAGAAAAGAAAATGGAGTTTCAGACCCAAGGCCCAAACTCCAGGAATTCTATATACCTGGTCAGATCTCCCTGTATGCCAAACAAAGAGGCATGATGAAGGTAGAGAAAGGAGATGTATTGCATGGCTCAGGACATGCTGTGGGAAATGGCAGAGTAAATACTCAGCTCACTTTCAGGATACAGACATGAGCTATAAATATAAGTAGACAAAAGAACTGGGAGCAGGGGACAAGCTAAGCATAAAAAGTCCCAGGCACAGATGTTTTCTGGTTGATCCTTATCTCAGTTCGAGGGTGCCCAGAGAAGTTACCGCTGTAATCACTTGCAATCTCATCACTATAGGTAACTGTCCTCATTGTAGGGTGGTCTGTCATGCAAGGATTTGCTGTTGCCTAAGGACAGTTTTAGTCCCTTGTCATAAAGACATTACCAATCATTCCTGTCCTACCTTGATTCCAAAGTGGCTGCAGGAGAGAATGGCTCAGAGCAAAGGACAGTGGGTACAAAATGGAGACAGAGATCCCAAGCTTTTCTCCTGTGTTTACCTAAACAAGGGCCCAAATAAGAAGTCAGTGCTTTTTAGTAAAAACAGCTTAAGGGTCTCTTATAAGAGCTCTCACTAATCCAGTTCAAGCAGTCAATTAAGTAACTATACGCAGATGGGACAAGATGAAAATACTATTTTCTAACTATAAAATCCAACCACACCATGATGTGTGTCTCAGAAAACAACATCAATTTCCTGAGGACAGTGCAATGAAGTTAGCAAACAAAACAACCAGAAGAACTGAGTGTTTATAGAGACCACACAAGGCCCAGGGTTCTACTCCCAGCATTGCAAACTGAGGCAAGATGTATAAGGAGACAGGGAAATTATATTATTGTAACAAATATTAAAAGGGAAAGACTCAGACATTGGGACAAGGAAGGAAAAACTGAAAAGTCAGAGCAGCTGGGTCCCTCTCCTCTCTTTAGATATTAAAGTAACAAGAACAGGTAGACATAAAGAGGTTCTCTCCATTAGCAAAGGAAGAAAATAGAAAATGTGTCTGACTCAAAGGAAAACATGCTTATTTTATAAAGATGATAAAACTGTATATGAAGAACATTCAAAAACTACACAAAACTTAGGACAATTAGGCAATAGTATCCACATGTGATGGCACACGTTTGTAATCCCAGCACTAAGGAGGCTGAAGCAGGAGAACAGCAATTTCGAGGCCAGCCTGAGCTACATAGCAAGACCCCGTCAAAACACAATAAATAAACCAAAAAAAAAAGCAAAGCCAATATTCTGAAAATTCATAAACAGATTCAACACAATTTAAAAACAAAAGCCCAGTAACTTGGTAAACTGATTTTCTCATGACATTCCTGAGAAAGGCAAGGTGTTAAAACACTTTTTCATCGACATGATACTCAGAAATCTCTAAGTGATACACGTAACTTGCAATTCTTTTCCATCACTTTGGGAAAAAAGGATGTCTATGAAATACTTACACAAGTGAGTCCATTCACAAATAACTAGCAAAATGGTAAATGTTTTGGGGAACACACATGTAAACAGTAAAATCCATAAAGAAAATCACAGGGGATAGGAGAGGCAGCATACAAAGAGAACACAGTCCTCCTTAGCCCAGTCTTCTTGGTCTAGTTTATATATTCGCTTTTTTGTTGTCATTTTAAGTGTGAGTTACCATACTTTTATTTTGCATACATGTCCTACTTTCCAATTTAAAAATGAGAATAAACAGTACAAAAGATGGCAAAATTCAGTGCAAAACATTAGTGACCAAGGTATTACATAAACTAACTTCCGAGTTAAGTAACCAAATGTTAAACTGCATTATCAACTTTGCAGGCTACGTCCACGAGAATGTCAACTAAAATAACTCTACCAAAGATTTAGCTTAAAATATACAAGGCATTCTCCAAGTTAAATGGTAACAGAACGAAAACCAGCATGTCCATGTAATATAAGACAAAACTGACTACAGTGCAGAAGAAAAAGTCCTCTATCTTAGCTACGTCCAATTCCTGCCGTCAGCTCACCCGGCCTCTATGTTTGGCTTCGGCTGAGCTCTTACGCCCCAAGAATCAAGGAGTTTCTAAAACCAGGTTAGAGATGCCTCCATCGTCACTAAATGCAGTGGTGAAAAGAAGAACCTAAAACACACCCCTCGCCAGCTATCGGGTCCCGTTATTCCTACCCTAATTGCTTCAGGGCCTCTGGTCCTCAGGGACGCCGGGATGTAAACGGTTAAGAGATAAAAGTGGAGCTTACAGGACTCTGGGTAGAAACGAGGAAGTGGAGGTCTGGGAATCTGCAGCCGAAGAATGAGAAGTCCTATACCCTACAGGCAGGCCTGGGTCCCCAAAAAGTTAGAAGGGAGCAGCTACGAACCTCTCCTTTGCCCATGTGTCTAAGTGCAATTGCCTCCGGAGAGTAATGGCTTCCGCTTCACTTCCGCCTTAAATCTCGCGGGACAGCATTGGTAGCCTCTAACCGGAAGTTAGGATTAGAGGATTCTGGGATGTGTAGTTCATAAGCTTGACCAGCACAGCGGGGATGTTCTACTGGAATCTGACCACACAGCATGTTTCCCCAGATTCTAATGATCCCAGTGCTATGTAGTTCACTCCTCACTGTCTTCTCGTCCTAAAATCAATCTCTGGTAGCAGTGACTATGACTATTCCTACCTCAAGTACTATTTATAAAATCTAAACTCTCAAATTTGCAGTCATATCCCATGCCTCTACCCTAGATGCCAAACTGCAGCATTCCCCACTTGGAGTTTTATGGGCACTTGTCCACTTTAAACAACTTCTCTCCTTTTTTTTTTTTTTGATGGGACTGGTGTTTGAACTCAGGGCTTCACATTTACAAAGCAGGCCCTCTAGCATTTAAGCCACACCTCCAGTCCAATTTGCTCTGGTTGTTTTGGAGATGGGGGAGGTCTCCAGAACTATTTGCTTGGGTTGGCCTTGAACCATGATCCTCCCAATCTCAACCTCCCAAGTAACTAGGATTACAGTCATGAGCCACCGGTGCCCTGCCTTGGATCCTTTATATGTTGCACATATGCATGGAATTCATCACAGAACATTGTCAATTCTACCTTGAATGCCAACCCAGAAACTGACAATTTTGCCAGGAAGATTTTCCTTGGTTCTGAGTAAGAAATTTTCTGGCAAGACCCAGAAAAAAACAAAACAAAACAAAATTAGAAAGTTGGGTTCCTCCTTTAGAATTTCTCAGTCAGCTTTAAAGTAGTATCTGCACCAGATGAACTTGCAAGAGTGAAAGACAGGTCCTGGCTTGCTCTCTTCTTTCTTCCTCTTTAAAAAAATTTTTTTTTCCATTACTAGGACTTTTACTCAGGGCCTACACCTTAAACCATTCCACCAGTCCTTTTTTTGTGTGTGATGGTTTTTTTCAAGATAGGGTCTTGCAAACTATTTACTGGGGCTGGCTTCCAACCAAGATTCTCCAGCTCTCTCTCCTGAGTAGCTAGGATTACAGGCATGAGCCACCAGCACCCAGCTTTTTTTTTTAAGTCAGAACCTTGAGCTTGCCAGACAAGCACTCTACCACTTGATCCATTCCCCCAGCTCTTCATCTTTTTATAAAGCCAATAATCTCATCATGAGGGCCTGACCCTATGAGTCCTTTAACCCCAGTTATTTACAGGGTCAAGTCAAGTGCTTACCTAGCATGCATGAGACATGAATTCAATCCTAACACTGCAAAATGAAGAAAAAAAAAACTACTGCACCCAGAAAGCTCCACCTGTAAATATTGAGGACATGGAAATAGAAGAAACTATGTTTCCAACACATGAATCTTGGGGACCTCTTCAAGCCATAACAGTGGCATATTTAAGTATGTGTGGGTAATTAATTAATACTGGGCTTTTGGGGGTAAACAAAGTCCTGATTTGGAGCATGTGAGAATTTGGTTTCCAGGTCTCAACAGGTCTGGGGAGTGGGCTGAGAATCTGCATTCCTATTTATTTATTTATTTGTTTTTATTCATTTATTTGTTTTCACAGTACTAGGATTTGAACTCAGGGCCTCCAATTTGTTAGGTAGGCTCTCTACCACTTGAGCCACAACTCCAACCCTTTTTTTTTCTTGAGTATTTTGGAGATAGAAGCTCATGAACTATTTCTCTGGGCTGGCCTTGAACTCTGATCCTCCTGATCTCTTCCTCAGGAATGATGGCATTATAGACATGAGACCCTTAATCCCTAATGGAGATTGAGCAAAGGATGTCAGGCATGCTAGGCAAGCTCTCTATCTCTTGAGTTGTGCCCCAGCTCCTGATTCTCTATTTTTATCAACTTTCTGGGTACTGCTACTACTGCTCCAGTAACTATATTTTGAGAATATCTAGTGTAGTATATGTAAGTACTTAGCACCTGGCAACTATAATAAGAATCACTGCCCAAAGTTCATGTTGTCAATAAACCTGAAACAAAACCAGCTAGGAGACTTGAATAAAAAATACTGATTCTGGATCTTTTAAGGAATTGCAATACTGCAGACACAAGGACCTGTAGCAAGTAAACTATGCTGTAAAAGGAAGCAAAAAGGTCAATAATAAAAACTTCAATTATGTAAACTGTTTTGCAAAATTATGATTGGTGAAGAAAACAGCCAGTTCATAAATCCAACAGTCTATTGGTTATTGTTCAGCATTTGTGGACATAACAAAAGTGAGGGTACAGATAAAAAAATATTCAGCTGAAAATATCCATGGACCCTATCCTCTCAGTGTTTCCACAGGTATATTTTGAGGATTTTGAATCAAAGAGTAGCCTCTTTGTGGTCTCAGTTCACACTAATTTAATTTCAAAAATAATTCCATGCTGTGTGACTAAGAAAACATTTAGATATTATGCTTATTAAGGCCACATGGAATGGAGGGTATGGTGTGGAATTTCAGTGGGCTTTTGGATCCTGATCTTCACTAACCCAGGCCAGCTGTGCAGCCTTTGGGACATTGCTTAACCTCTCTATGCCTCTATTTCCACATCTGCAATGAGAAAACTAAAAAAGTTTTTATTAAAAATTAAAAAAGGGGTTGGGGATGTGGCTGAAATACTAGAGTGCCTGCTAGCAAGCACAAGGCCCTGAGTTCAAACCCCAGTACTGCCACAAAAAAGAAAGATGGAAAAAAAGAAAGAGAGAGAGAGAGAAATTGGGACTAGAGTTGTGACTCAAGTGATAGAGCACCTGCTTTGCAAGTGTAAAGCCCTGAGTTCAACTTCCAGTCCCACCAAAAAAATAAATAAATAAAAATAAAAATAGCCAGGCAACAGTGGCTCATGCCTGTAATCTTGGGTACCTGGGAGGCTGAGCTCTGGGGTACTGTAGTTCAAAGCCAGTCTAGGTAAATAGCTCATGAGATCCCATGTCCAAATAACTATAGCAAAATGAACTGCAGGGTGACTCAAGTGGTATAGTACCTGCTTTGCAAGGGCAAAGTCCTGAGTTAAAACTTCAGTCCTACCAAGAATAACATAAGAAACAAATATTTTTTAAAGAATATAGAACAAATCACTATGTACATACCAGGAGACGATATGGCTCAAAAGAGGTGAAATGGGCACCAGGACTAAATTTAGAGAACATCCAGTTGAGGAGCAATGTGAATCTGAAGTGGCTCAGGAGTGAAGAGTGAGAGTCAAGGTCTTCTCTCTTTGCCCTGGGACCATAACAAGATATGTCTTAGAAATAAAGGAGTTTTGGAAGTAAATCAATTGGAAGTATGGGCTGAATCCAGGTCTCCCATCATCTGGAGGACCCAGAAAAGGCTCATGTAACTACAATTTGTTACTATCAGACAAAGTAGATATTAATGTAAAAACTTGTCCAATTATAGCAAAGGTGACTTCATAAATATAAAAGATCTGATACTTTGGAGGCTGACACACGAGAATCATGACATCAAGGCCAGCCTGAACTACACAGTAATTTCCAGGTCAGAGGCACCAGAAAGCTATGACAATGATAATTCTGAATGTATACTCATTTAATAGTCATTTGACTTAATTACAATAGAAATAGACAAATTCAAAATCAAAGTAGGTGATTTTAACATATGTCACTCCATGATTAACAATACAATGAGATCAACAAAATCAGGATCTGAACATGATAAGAAACTTAACTTTTTTGGAGGGGGACTGTTACTGCTGGTTGAACTCAGGACCTCATGCTTTCTAGGAAGGCGCTCTACCACTTCAGCCATACCATAGGCCCTTTTTGCTTTGGTTATTTTTGAGACAGCATTTTACTTTATACCTGGGCCATCCTGAACAACAGTCCTCCTATTAGTGCATCCCTGAGTAGCTGGGAAGACAGTCAAAAGCCACCGTGCCCATCCAATGAATGAGATGGGGTCTTCCAAACAGTTTTTGCAAATTTTTTTTAACCACCGGGGGCTGGCCACAATCCTCCAATCTCTGTGTCCTGAGTAGCTAGGATTACTGGTGGGGTCACCTTGCCTGGTCCAAACTTAACTTTTTGATATATAAAGAACAATGCATTCCACAATTGTATAGCACACATATAATTTTTTGGAACAAATGGAATATTTACTAAGTTTGACCACAAACTTGTTTATAAAAGATGAATTTTTAATTTCAAGGAAATAAAATTATACAGAGTATATTCTCTGACCACAGTGCAACTAGACTAGAAATAAATCACAAGAACATGAAAAGATATCCTCTTATATTTGGATGTGAATAAATGCATTTCTAGTCAGGTGACAGAGGCTCAGGCCTGTAATCCTAGCTATTCAGGAGGCAGAGATCAGGAACACTGCATTTGGAAGCCATTCTAGGGGAAATAGTTCATGAGACCTTATCTGAAAAATACCCAACTCAACAAAGAGCTGGTGGAGATATCAAGCATGAGGCCCTGAGTTCAAGCTGCACTCAGTACTACCCAAAAATGAAAGAAAGAAAGAAAGCAATGCACTTCAAGGGGAATGGAGGATGAAGAAGAATGATGGAGGGGGTGAATCTAATTAAGATACATTGTAAGCACATATGTAAATGTCACAATTAAACTCTCCTGTTCAACTAATACCTCCTAATCAAAAAGAAATGCATTTTTATATAATGTAGAAATTACATGAGAAATCACAAAGTACTTTATTCAAAATCATTTATCTGTATAGAGTCCAGAAGAAATGAGCACAAAGTAAAAAGAAAAATGAAGATGACGCAAAGTGAGATTTCAGTTAATAATTAACGTGGAAGCAAAATAGCATCCCTTACAGGCTTTCTAACATAAGGTTATAAACTCAGTGATTATTTCTTTAATTTTAGTAGTGCTCAATAAAGACAAATTTCTATTCACATACAATTTATTGAATTTTCTCAGATATTACAATACTAGAGTTATAATTAAAAAATTCACTACTAAGTGCGATTTTTCCTCGGCCCATTTTATAGAAGTAGAAATTGAGCACAGAGTGTTAGTAAGTCAATGACATAGAGTAAAACATAGGGAAGCAAGATTCAAGATAAAACTAATTATCTTCAAATATCATGGTAAGTCATTTCCAGGAGAACTGAATTAAGAAATAGACAGGATTTCTGGCATGCCCAGTAATTCAGTCTCTCTGATTCTGGAAGCCCACACTTAAGGCCCTTAATATAAGCGTGAAAAGGAAAATGATCCTAAAGCGAATTTTCTTAAGGCCCCTTTCATGTCCTTGTTCCTAAGGGTGTAGATGAAGGGGTTCATCATGGGAGTGAGAACAGCATATATCATCGAGGCCACAGCAGTCTTCCTGGGAGAATCAGTAACTGCAGAGCTAAGGTAAACCCAAATAGAAGTCCCATAGAACAAGGAAACCACAATTAGATGAGACCCACAGGTAGAAAAAGCTTTATACTTTCCACCAGCTGATGGGATTCTCAGGATGGAGGAGATAATTTGAGTGTAAGAGAAGCTTATTCCAGAGAGACGACCAATACCTAACAGAATGGTTACTAAATATACCAGGATGTTATTGATATGAGTATCAGAACAAGCAAGCTTGAGGATCTGAGTAAGTTCACAGAAGAAATGGGGGATTTTTAGGTGTGTACAGAAAGATAGATGCAACATCATCAGAGTGTGCAGCAGGGCACCTGCACTGCTGATGAACAGGGAGACCAGAACCAGCAAGACACAGAGGTCAGGGTTCGTGATGGCTGTATAATACAAAGGATGACAAATAGCTACATAGCAATCATAGGCCATTATGGTCAAGAGTAAATTGTCCATACACACAAAAAGCAAGAAAAAATAGACCTGAGTAAGGCAGCCTGCAGAAGTAGTGGTTTTGTTTCCTGTCTGGATGTTCATCAGCAACTTAGGGACTATAGTGGAGGTGCAACAGATGTCAACAAAGGACAAATTGGAGAGGAAGAAGTACATGGGAGTGTGGAGTTTAGTGTCAGAGCTGACTGCCAGGATGATAACCAGGTTTCCAAGTACAGTGACCAAATACATGGCCAGCAACAGCTCAAAGAGGATGGACTGCAGTTCTGGATCCTCTGAGAGTCCCAGGAGGAGGAATTCTGCTGCATCTGTTTGGTTTTCTGATTCCATCTTGTTGAGTGGCCTGCTGGAACACAGATATGTGTGACAGTGAAACAGACATGCAACTATCATTTGTTGGAAAAAGGTGTGGAGCACCTAATAATTATTTCTTGAATTTTACTTAAATTCCATTGATGCCTTAACTTCTAGTATTATTAAGACATTTTCCCTTCATAATCTCCCTCTCATTCTTTCCTTCACCATTACTTCTTGGGTAAATTTTATGTATTAAGATATATAAAATAAAATGGGTGTGCTTCTCTAATGCTAAAATTAAAAAAAATTTTAAAAATCATATTTTAGGAACTATCAAGCCTGACTGCTATTGTTAAACTAGTGTTAAATTGTAATAAATTTACAGGTCTTGTTAGGGATTATGTACTAATGGTGGGGGTGGGGGACGTGAATGGAGAGAACAAAGGAGAGTTTATATGGTCAAGGTACTTTATAGATTTACATGAAATTAAAACATTGAAATCTGTTGAAATTGTTTTAACTATCAGGCAAGGGGATTATGGAGAATGATAGAGGGGATGAATCTAACCAAGGTACATTGTGAGCATGTATGGAAATATCATAGTGAAAAACCCTGTACATATAGGCACTGGTGGCTCACAGCTGCCTGTAATCCTAGCTATTCAGGACACAGGGATCAGGAGGATTGCAGTTTGAAGCCAGCCCTGGCAAATAGTTTTCAAGACCCTTCCTTGATAAAACCCATCACAAAATGGGTTACTGGGTGGTTCATTGTGTAGGCCCTATATTAAAATCCCAGTACCACAAAAACTAAACACATAAATAAATCAGAAAAAATAAAATTTCCTCATTACTAGGGACATGGTTGATACTCTAGAAATGGTAGCTATAATTATTGCTGTTGTTATTATTTTTACTAGTAGCAGTACTATGGTTGATACAAAACAAAGTTGTGGTATAGCAGGAAGTTGTTCTGGTCCACTATGAGAGGACAAATGTTCAGCCTGGTTTAGGCTGTTCCCTTTTCCCTGTGTTTTCTGATTGACAGGCTGATTGTCTGTTGCATTAACACTCTGTAAGCACTCTGGAAATATTAATGGAGGTTATATATTTAGAAAAATTCAAATCCAATAAGAGACTCTTTACAAACTTTTTGTATTAAAATGTTGAAGAATCCCTTAGAAAATTTAAAATATAATTACCAAATTACCAAACCAAGCACAGTGGTCTGAACCTATACTCCTATCTACTCCAGAGGCTGAGGTAGGAGAATGGTTTGAGCACAGGAGTTTAAGAGCAGTGAATAAATCAAGTAAAAATAGCAGTTCACCTTTACATCAGGATATCTACCATAAATAATTGCAATCCAGGACTTAAAGACATATTTGTATACCCATGTTAGGGGCAGCATCATTCACAAGAGCCAGAAGGTAAAAGCAAACTCAAGTGTGTGTATATAGATAAATGGATAAACAAAATGTGGCATATTCATACAGTGAAATAGTACTCATCCCTGAAAAAAGAAATTTTCACACATGCTATAACAAGGATGAACTTTTGTTCAGTGACACAAACCAGACACAAAAAAAACAATACACTGAGATTCTACTGATATCTAACTATCCATAGATAAGTGAAGTAGGACCAAGGGCTTCTCAGGGCTGAGTGGGTGGCTGGGCAAAGAGAATGAGAAGTTAGTATTTAATGGGGTCAAGTTTTTGAGTTTTGCAAGAAGAAAAAATTTCTGGTAGTGTTGATGGTTGCAGACAATGTGAATGTGCTTAAAGCCACCACATTGTGCCACAGAAAAAAATGTAAAAAATGTAAAAATGTAAAAACAAGATCAAAATTGTAAACTTTATTATTTATATAATTATGTAATTTTAAAAGAATTTAATTAAAAAGTGTTGAGGGAACACATTCTGATTTATTTTATTTACTTTTTTTTCTTTTCTTTTTTTTTTGCAGCAGTGGGGTTTGAATTCAGGGCCTCACACTTGAGGTACCTCTTGAGCTACTCCACCAGCCATTTATTTTTAAAGGGTTTTTTGAGATAGTGTCTCAAAAACTATTTGCCTGGGGCTGGCTTCTAATTATGATCTTCTGATCTCTGCCTCCTGAGTAGCTAACATTATAGGCATAAGCCTCCTGCGCTATGCTAGGCTCTCCTTTACTTTTATTTCTGCCCCTCTCCTTCCTGGTGTTTTAGAAATCACCTGCCCCTCCTTTCTCAAACTTCATGGATAGAAATGCCCCTTTTAAGGAAATAGAGCCATTCTCTCTCTCTCTCTCTCTCTCTCTCTCTCTCTCTCTCTTTGTTCTTGGTAAGATCACCTCCATGTCCAGCTCAGAAAGGATAGTGGCATATCCTGGAAGGATCCACAGTCTGTGAAAGGTTTAGATCTTCATCAACTCTGTCCCCTCTTCACCTCTAGATCCTGGGAGAGGATTCTTCATTGCAGGATGCATAGAAGTCACAAAGAACAGAATGGTTTTCTAATTGTCCTGCAATTATTCTCACAAATAAAGGTATAGTGATCATCCATAATGAACCCTCAGGGGTCAGACATGAAAAGACAAAGAAAATCACAAAGCTTTCAACACCCATCCTCCCAGGTCCACACAGCAGGGAATAAAAAAGGGACAGAGACTAGAGAATTACTCTCTAGGAAGATGAAAATTACTCCACCATTGTGGCTCTCAAACTTTAGTGTGAGTCAAATTACCCAAAGGGCTTGTTAAAACATTGGACTTTGGATCCCACCCAAGAGATTCAGATTTACTATGTCTAGTGTGGGAACTTAGAATTTGCATTTCTAACAAGTCTCACTAACACTGCCCATGGTGGGACCAAACTTTAAGTGCCATTACTATTGAAGTTGCTAGAACATGGAATACAATTTGCACATTTGATTCAAATCCTGTGGAAAGTCATGGAAGTAAAACCTTGAAACTGCTGGAACTTTTGTTTTTCATCTGTGTAATGGGAATATAATTCAGTTCTCACATTCCACAAATGCATATGGAAAGGGAAAAAATAAACTAGGTAGCACAAAATTTTCACTCATTGGCTGTATTAGTTATATTATGTGTGTGTATATATATGTATATGTTTGTGAATATATTCCTATATATGTATATGTGTGTGTATATATAGATACATACATGTATAATGTATTGGTTATATGAATGTATGTATATACACATAAATGCATATATGTATATATAATAAAATGGTTATATTATAACAGCTATATTAGGATTTTTAAAGAGATTCTCAACTTTCACATGATTTCTTCCTTAGAAAGTTGTATTTGGGACTAGGAGTGTAAGTCCATAGGAAAGTGCTTGACTCACATGTGTAAAAGCACTGGGCTCTATCCTCAGAACTGGAAAAGAAAAAAGATATATTATGTCATCTGCCAGAAAATAGATGGAACTGGAGATCATCATGCTGAGTCAATCTCAAAGGTCAAATATCATATGTTCTCACACTTTTGTGGAACCTAGACCTGAAATGAAGATGACAGTGATGATTTTTGGACATGACTATGTATGGGAGCCTATCTGGTAGGAATCAGTATGAGAGGGAAAGGAAGGGATACTGAGGGGGAAGTGGATGAACATATGCTACATATGTACTTATGAAGACAGCATAATGAAACCCAGCAAACACTGAAAGAGGGAGGAAGAGGGAGAGGGACAATGGGAATATAATAGAACAGATGAATTTTTCAAGATACACCGTAAGCTTGTGTGGAATTATCCCAATGAAATCTCTTCATATTATTAATGTGTGATAAATAAAAAATAAAAAGTAATTTTAAAAAGATGTGTGTTAGAGTGAGTTGGGAAAATGAAAGGAGAAAAAGGAGGGAAGGAGGTAGTGAACAACCATAGAACAAAAACCCTTGAGTTGTAAGAGAGGGCCATTTCCAACATTCTACTAGGTCCCTTGATCATAACAAGGAGTTGACTGGGAAAACTGGCCTCCTTTCCTCAAATCTCCATGTAGCTGGGTCTACACCCAATCATGTAAGTTTATAGCCAGGCAGATATCATCCTCCCCTTCCTGGTATGAAAATAAAAGAAAAAACTATAATAAAAGAAACTCTAGGCAGGAGCAGGAGACTTACACCTGTAATTCTAGCTATTCAGGAGACAGAAATCAAGAGGAGTGAGGTTCGAAGCCAGCTAGGGCAAATAGTTCATGAGACCCTATCTCCAAAATACCCACCACAAAAAGGGCTGGTGGATTGGATCAAGATGAAGGCCTTGATTTCAAGCCCTGGTACAAAAAAAGAAAAGAAAGAAAAGAAAAAGGAAAGTAAGAAAGAAACTCTAAGCTGGGTCACTGGGGATCAAGTTTGTAATCCTAGCTACTTAGGAGGCTGAGATCAGGAGGATGGTGGTGTGGCTAGAATGGGCAAATAGTTTGTGAGATCCCACTTCCAAAATAACCAGAATAAAATGGACTAGAAGTAGAACTCAAGCAGTAGAGCCTGCTTTGCAAGTGCAAAGTCATGACTTTAAACCCCAATTCCACCAAAAAAAAAGAAGAAAGAAAGAAAACAACTCTGAAAGACCTTTTCATTTTGAACTATTTTTCTCTTTTTGTGGTGCAGGTATTAAACCCAGTACCTCATGCATGATAAGCTAGTGCTTCACCACTGAGTTACATCTTGATCACTTTAGCCCCATTCCTGAAAGAGCTTATAGTGGCATTCTTCAAAATAGCTAAGATTGGGTTCAGCCAAAGTGTCCATCAACAGATGAATGGATGAGGAAAATCTAGTATGTATACACAATGGAGTATTACTCAGCCATAAAGAAGAATGAAATCCTGTCATTTGCAGCAAGATGGATGCAACTGGAGAAAATAGGTTAAGTGAAATAAGCCAGACACAAAGAGACAAGTACCAGACGTTCTCTAATAATGTGGAAGTTCAAACACACACAAATCACAACCTGAAAGCATGGTGATTACTAGAGATTGAGAAATACAAGAGAAGAGAGTAGAAAAGGGAGGCTGAAGTCAATCAGACAATGCTCATACATGTAATGAAGTATCACACTGAACTCCATTGACGTGTGCATTTAAAAACTATTAAAACAAAACAAAACAAAGAAATAATGGAGTTGGAGGACCACTAAAGAATCAGGACTTATGCATCACAATTGCTGCCACATAGGAATGGGATCTTTCGTTGTCTTCACTGTTTGCAGACATCCTAGAAACATCTTGGTCAGAAAAACAAAACGCATGTGAACAGCTTGTTGGATTATTGTTTAGTCAGTAATTAAATGAAGTAAATACATTCTTTTCTTTATTTTCTCTCTGCCACTTGGCACAACACCTGTTCTCCACTCTAACAGAATTTGTTCCACAAAGGGATTTTTACTGTTTTGTAATTAAGCACCATTTGCATAACATGAGCTTAAACCACCCTCATATTCTTTAATACACTATTTCAGAGCTATCTGAACATGTGTCTCCCAAGTTAAAATTTATATGACACCAAATAATTTTTTTTACTTGTGTACTTTGTGAGGTTGCATTGATTGACACTGGCAAATGAGGGAAAGTTTTGGAGCAGCCTCTAGCCATTAGAAAATTTTAGAAAGTACTGATTCTGTTGAGTGGGGAATCAGTCTGCAATTTTAGGCTAAAAGGTAGAAGTCAATAGTCAGAAGGAATTGTGAATTTAGTGACAGATTTGGAAATATGCTGAGAAGTTAATGAAAAATTAGATGTTTCGTGTAAAAGATGATACCTCAGTCATGACTATGCATGAAAGTCACTTAATCACAAATTATTGGCCCCAATGGAGTGGACCCTTCCCTCCCCTCCCCTCCCCTTCACTTCCCTTTCTTTTCCTCTGCTGTGCTTTCCTCTCCCCTCCTCTCTTCTCTTCTATTCTCCTCACTTCTCCTTCTCTCCCTTCTCCCTTCCCCTCCCTTCCCCTCCCCTCTCCTCTCTTCCCTTCCCTTCTCTTCCCTTTCCCTTCATTTTACTTTTTTTTCTCCCTTTATATTTCTTTTTCTCTCTCTTCTTTCCTCTCTTCTTCTTTCCTTCACCTCTTCCCTCCTTCCTTTCTTCCCTCCTTCCTTCTTTCTTTCCTTCCTTCCTTCCTTCTTTCCTTCCTTCCTCCCTTTGTTTCTTTCTTGTTCTGGTGTCCAGGATGGCCTCACATTTCTGGGCTTAAGAGTGTATTATGCTTCCTAAGAACCTGAGACCACAGGTGTGCCACCATATTCACTTTACCCTAAAGTTTGTGATTCACTTTATAAGACATGAGAAATTGTATTTCAAACATTTCATATGTGTAATCTAAAGAACTTGATTTAAACTAGGCATGGTGGCTCATGCCTGTAATCCCAGCACTTGGTAGGTTAACACACAAGGAAAATGAGCTCCAGACCAGCTTAGCTAACATACTGAGAAACTGTATCAACAAATAGGAAAAGTTGATCTCATAGTAGTTCAAAGTAAAATGGTTATCAGATGCTGGTGAAAGAAAGGGGAGGGAATGATGGGGAACTTTTGGTCAATGGGCACTAAGTTATAGGTACATGAGAAAAGTAAGTTCTGCTGTTCTATTGTGCAATAAGGTGAGTATAGTTAATAATGGATTTTATATTTCAAAATGGCTACAGAGAAGGTTATTGGATGTTTTCACTTAAAGAAATGATACTTATTTGAAGAGATGATGGCAAGTTTACACTGATTTGAACAATTCACAATGTATACATGAATTAAACATTACTTGGTACCCCATAAATAAGTCCTATTTTGTAGTATATATGAAAAAGAGCTCCCCAGGTGATGCTAATAATGTTGGCAGGACCAACTTACCAGGTACCAGTTTTTTGGGTCAAAAATTATAACATGGGTATCCTTATCCCTGATACCAACAGGGTGACATCAGAGTATTAAACCTAGGAGGGATTCTCTGGGACTGCCCAGGTTGTACACCCTGGCTGCTGGTCTGAGGATATTTTGATAACTATTGTCTCACTATTAACACACACTGACTACAAATGAATGGGATTCACTGTGACACTTTTATACATGCATATATGAAGCACTGATCATATCTACCCACCCTTCTATCCTTGGTCCCCTCCATTTGCACTTCCTTCCTCCTATTTCCCTTTGCAGTCCCTAATATTCCTTCTACCCTCAGATCATGGATCTTTCTTTCTCTGGTCCTTCCTTCCCTTCTTCCTCCCTGGGCATGTTATTACCTGGCTCTTTTGACTTCCACCCATGAGGGAGGAATTTCTCATTGTTTCTAATTTATTTTAATTACAATGGAGATCTTAAGGTGTGTCAAGGTAGAGTCTCAGTCGCAAACTTTCAGTTATTCTAGCCTGACTAACTCCTTTTTGGCAAAAGCAGTTTGAGCATCTTACAAGTATAATTCACTTTGTTTTAAACACTCACTTATGAACTTCATTGTTTTCATCTTTTATTATGAAATGTGTTTTAGTATTTCTATTGTTTTGGGTTTTTTTGGTGGGTCTGGGGTTTGAAGTCGGGGCTTCATGGTTGCAAAGCAGGTGCTTCACTACTTCAGCCACACCTCCAGTCCATTTTGCTCTGGCTATTTTGGAGATGAGGTTTCTGAAACTATTTGTCTGGGCTTGCCTTGAACTGACATCTGCCCAATCTCACCCTTCCAACTAGTTAGGATTACAAGTGTAGGCCACTGTACCTGGTGTGTTTTAATAATTCTTATAAAGTAGTGTATTCACACTAAAAATATTCTTGGGATATGATTTATTGTCTGGGAGTATTCACTCAAGCTCGGTGGTAGGATAGGAAAAACGTGTCTCAAGGGTCAGATTCTCTGAAGTTAAGTGTCATTGTGAATGATAGCTGACTGCAAGTTATTTTAAATTAGAAAACTATTCAAACCACAATTTAGAAAGGACTAGAATACAGCCAGTAAAATGTGGGCTTGTAGTGTGACCTGGAATGGGGAGTGGGTGGAGAACATTTTAGCAGGAGGTCTTTATATATGCAAAATCCTTGAAGCAACTTAAACCCTGGAGCTTAGCAGAAATTGCAAGGCAGGAAATGAGTAACTAAAAAAAGAAAAAAATAGTGGAGGTGATGTTCAGGCTTTCTTGCCAGGTGGTAGGTGACATACTGGTTTCCTTGTCAGGTGGCTTGGGTCCTGAAAAGCAAGAAAAGATCTTAATTTTAAGGCTGGAAGGAAGTCATTTTGAGCAGAGGAGTTTCATGATTAAATTTGTACTTACTTAGACAGCTACATGGTACGAATGGATTGAAGAAAAGACAATTTGATTGTAAATGTGTATTATCAACAATTGCTTATTAATGAACATTATTAAAATTTATGGTTAACTATTTTTATACTTATTACATTAATCATTTAATTACATTATTAATCATTTCTTAAAATGGTTTATAAATGTGTATTACTAAAAATCCTTTCAGTTCACTGAATACAGACAAGGGAAATGTTGTTAGTGGGGTTTAACCACTAGTGGGGAGGGAAAAAAGAAAGTGCCTGAGGCAGCCGGGTGCTGGTGGCCTATGCCTGTAATCCTAGCTACTCAAGAAACAGAGATCAGGAGCAACACAGTTAGAAGTCAGCCCAGGCAACTAGATTGCAAGACCCTATCTCGAAAAACTCATCACAAAAAAGGATTGGTGGAGTATCTCCTAGCAAGCAGAGGCCCTGAGTTCACATCCAGTACCACAAATAAATAAATAAATAAATAAATAAATAAAATGCGAGTGAGTTAGACTGACTTTATATTGGTTATGTAGCTCATCACAACAAAGGTAATTCTGAAGAAATGTCTTTTAAATAGACTGAGAAATGACAAGAACAATTACCTATTAGTAATAAGGGATGGGAGGTGGGGAGGAAAAAGTTTTGAGGTTTTTCCTAATGAAGAGATGAAGAGATGACCATTAGGTTGATTGGATAGGAGTGCTGTGGAAAAAGGTGGGTCTTGGATTATTCTGAGTTTCAATGGGTTTCCATTTACATTGAAGGGAAGAAGGGCATGTCAGGGATTAATTGTGGGTTTCAACACTGGGGATCTAATCAAAGGGAACTATTCAGAGATGAAGGACACTAATTAATTCAACTTCACCCATAATGATTACTTAAGACTGAGAAAGGTACAGGGACAGAAGAGAGATGAAGTGGTTGGAAATAATCAATGTACATTGTGTGCATATATGGAATGTATGGGAATATTTCAGTGAGTCCCATTAGCATTCAGAATATGTGTAAAATAATGGTTTCTATGTATGGTGAATGGGGAGAGAGTATGCCAAGTTTTTCCTCTACTTTTGCAGTATTGGAGATCTAACTCAGGGCCTCACATATGCTAGGCAAGCACTTCACTACTGAACAAATGAATCAGACCAATTTATTTAATTGCATACATTTTTGTGGTGCTGGAGATCGAACTCAGAATTTTTTTTTAACTCAAGGTCTTGGGTGTACAAATGAAGCTCTCTATTACTGAGTTACATCTCCTGCCCAATTTACAGAATTGCATACTTTTTTTGCAGTGCTGGTAAGGTGGAACGGTTAATAGGGAAAGGAGTCATGGAACTTTTTAGTGCCATGAGCCCTTTCTCAGTGCATCTCATGTTAAACTGCTTCCTCCTCTCAACCTAATGCTACCTTTGGAGAAACTTACAACTGCAAAGGATTTGCAATGAAAAAGGACTTTACAACTTCTAAAATTTTACAATTGAAAAAATTTATAACTGCAAAGGTTGCAGAGTCCTCTTTCATTGTAAATCCTCTGCAGTTGTAAGTTTCTCCAGAGACAGGAAGCCTTGGGAGTATTCTATCCTTGATTACCTCTTGGGTAAAAGGCCTCTGCTTAAAACATGAATATTGATCTCACTTTATGCATGTCACTAAAATACCTGAGAGTTAGTACAAGTGGATGTGCAGAGAGTCCCATGTTGTATGATAAGATCTTGTCAATCAAAACTATCAAACACTCTACTCCATCCTGAAAAGACTGCATAGATTTTTCCTGCCATTTTTCCTTTCAATTATAAAGGCCCTTTAAAAGAGACATGAAGAGTCTATGCAATTTGTCTGGAGCCTACTTCTTTCTTTTGTGGTACCTCCCTTCCCTTCAATAAACTTTACTATCACTTTCACTACATTTTTACATCCTGCCTGAATTCTTCAGGAATTGACAGGATGCAAGTACCTGAAATCTTCTGACCAAAGTCTACTTAGACCATTATCAAGTAACACCTTTCAAATGATCAAAGGGAACCTATTCTGAGCTGAGGGACCTTACTAAGGGAAGACTGGGAATTCAAGTTCATCCATATGCTCCCTTGTTAGGGTCTCAAATATCTGCTTGTTTTGTGGATACTTTCATGGGATATATAGATACTTTTCCTACACAAATGGAAAAGTCCTTGGAGGTAAAGTCCTCAGAGGTGATTATCACTCTCATTGAACATATAATATTGCATTTTAGATTCCCTGTATGTCTACAATCAGATTGCAACTCAACTTTTTTCTCACTGGTAACTCAGAGAGTCTGCCAGGTTCTTGTCTTTCTTTTTTTTTTTTTTTGCTACTGGGGTTTGAACTCAGGACTTCATGCTTGTTAGGCAGGTGCTCATACCACTTAAGCACTCCACCAGTCCTTTTTGTGTTTGGTATTTTTGAGATAGGGCTTCACTAACTATTTGTCTGGTGGTGACTTCAAACTGCAATCCTTATTATCTCTGCCTCCTGAGCAGCTAGGATTGCAGGCATGAGCCACTAATACCTGCTATTTAAATTAAATTCTTCCTACATGGTACCTACCACCACCCCAATCCTCACAAAAGATAGAAAATCCTAACTATACCCTACAAAGACATATAACCAAACTTATGCAAGAACTCAGAAATTCTGGCCTACTATGCTTCTAATAGCACTTACTTGTTTTTTGCAGTACTGGGGCTTGATATCAGGGCCTTCACCTTGAGCCACTCTACCAGCCCTTTTTGTGATGGGTATTTTTGAGGTAGGTTCTTGAGAACAATTTCCCCAGGCTGGCTTTGAACCACAATCCTCCTGATCTCTGCCTCCTGAGTAGCTAGGATTAGAGGCATGAGCCACTAGCACCTGGCAGCAATAGTACTTCTTTGAGCCTGAGTCACCCCAAAGACAAAAACTTTTGTAGTGTTATATGGTAGACCATTCCTACCATTTAACCATACAATTCAAACAAATCTCTTATCAGACCTCAAGCCCACTGTTTGACCCAGTATGTTAAATCACTAGCAACAACCATTGCAGATATCTATGATCACCGACATGTCAACAACTCTAAACAAGACCTAACAGAAAAGTCATCAGAAAATCTATCCCTTGGGTCCAGAGAATGGGTATATCCCAAAATTCTTCCTTATGATAAAGAACCCTTAAATTCTATCTGGACAGGTCCTCATCAAGTACTTCTAACCCCTACAGCAGTTAAATATTCAATTATTTCTTCCTGGATTCATGTCTTCATGATCAAGACAACACTCCCATCTGGAAACTCACCGAATTCCAGTTATCATTGTGAGACCACAGGAGACTGCCATCTGCTATTTTAACATGCTCCAGGTGATACCATTTCTGTGCCATAACTTTTTTATGGATCTCATATTTCACAGTATCACCTCATTTCCCTATTATTCTCCAGGAGCTTAATCACTTGTCCCTTACTGATCTCTCTGAGTCTTAAGATCTTTTTCTGTAGGGTGAATTTTCTGACTTTCCCCAACACAAAATTCTTCCCTTTCAGCCAGAGCTTCCTTCCTTTTTTCTGTAACTACATACCAAAACCCTGGAAACTCCATTCACCCCACTGCCTCAACATAAATGGAATCACATCCTTGAACTCCTTCTCCTCTTCTGTGAATTCCTCTTAAGGATCATCCAAGTACCATTTGTGTCCCTCAGAATCATCTTCACACTGTATTATAAAATTCTCCTTTTGAATGTAATCTCTCTCTGTCAAACAGAAAACACAAACTGACTTTACCTCACACCCATATTTTGGAGCCATAAAGGGCCACACAGAGATTATTGCAACATTCAAACTCATTATATGCTATCAACAGTTGACTGTGTATAAACTCCTCCCCTCAGGGTTCAGGAAAGGTGCACCCTCTTAATCTTTATGAGGGTAAAATCTGTAGAGAACTCTCCTTTGTATATCACTGAGGACCCTCTGGTAATCAGCTTCCTATCGAAGTTATGGAATATCATAGCCAATCTAAACAACCTTTTCTGCTTACTTATGGAAAACTCCCCCTTAGCCCTTTATTTAACTCTGTAGGATCTATAGGTCAAACTCCAATCTTCTTGAAGGTTGAAAGCCCCCCTGGGACTCAGGCAGGAACACTACCCAATAATTTTTGTAATGTGATTATAACTATTAAAGATAAACACTAGAAATTTTTTACCCATACTCTTGGGTCTTTCAGCCAGATCAGGTTCTCTTCCATTCCTGAGATATTTCTCCACTTACAGACTTACTTCTCAGTTCTGCCTAGGTCACCCTGCAAGATGCAAGTCAAGCCATTATATCTCCCAATGGCAAGGACTCATGTACACAAATGTCCACTGCAGGGAACTCTTTCCTTTGTCCTAAAACCCTATGGATTGATCAAAAGAAGGCCATGCTTTTCTGGGAGAATAAAACTAATTCCATTATTCATCCACAAATTTCATGCTTATCTCCCTTGGCTGCTGCTGAGTACTATATCATGGGAAGCTCTACAGGATATTGGTCTTTCTTTGGTATGGAGTTCAATTGCTTCCATTATATATTCCTGCATACAACAAAAGTGATTGTCTTTTTTTTTGGGGGGGGAAAGCGGCTCAAGTTTAATTGTGACATTTTAAAATAGTACAAGTTTTTGACATCTGCCCTCCACATTAATCTCTTAAAATGACAGAATAACATCACCAATCACAGGTTTAATGGGTTTAATAAGTTTACCCTTTCAATTCCTATTTGCAGGACCCAATATTCCTTTGAAATACCAGTCATACCTGGCAGTGGCCAACAGTAAATTTCCATCTTCCAGAGTTGAAAAGGTCAGGTTCTATAAGCATTCTGTATTGCAGTGGCACTTGTCCAGAATTGGTCCCTCCCCATTGTTGGGGAACTTCAAATGTACTAGTGAAAAAAAATCTTTTTCCCCTTCAAAGGGAAGAAAGAAAATTACTCCTCAAAACCAGCTGATCTGGCTGTAAGTTCTTTCCTTCTGTTCCATCTCTTCAGGCTCTTTTTTTTTTTCTTATTTTTGTTATGCAGTTGCGCACGAGAGAACAAAACCCAACCTGAATTACAAGAAACATGACACTGATGGCTATAAAGGGAGTGCTAGAGAGCAACTAAGGTAACTCTTCTACCTCCCACATCCAATGTATGTGCCTCACAGAAAAACAACAAAAATAACAAAACCACAAAATGCAACATCTATAAATACAAAATCCATTCATCCAAGGATACTGGAAGGCAGGAAAAAGATAGGAGGGTAAATGGCACAGGGAGAAAAACAAAGTATTCAAATCAACCTAGGCACAGGGGCTGGCAAATGCTAGAAAATACCTGCAGAAAAACCTGTGGTCCTTTTTAGACTCATGGTGGTAGTAAAAATCCACATACTGGTGTCAAGAAGATTCTGCTGTACATGCACCAGAAACAAAAATCCCAATTCCTCAAAAAGAAGGAAAAATGCAGAGGACCCTTGGCAGAGTGGATTCTGCCTTCCCTGGCATGTTAGAACAGAGAAAAGAGCTGCCACAGTCTCCATCCAATCCCACCCATCCCCTCTGGATAGCAGGCAACTCAGTGGCCTGAAGCAGCCTTTAGTTTGGCAGGAGATGGATGTGGTGAGGGGAACTTCTCTGCAGAGGTGGAGCTACTAAGGGCAGACTGCAGGTAAACTGTCTTGTGGAAGAGTCTGTTCCTTAAGAAGACCACCAAGGAGAGGAGGCACAACTGGAAGAGATATGCTTTTCCAGGGGTCTTTGCTTCATTGGCACTGATAATGAATAAAGGAAAGAGAATAGAGAAGAGGCAACCACTGATAATGTATGAGGACTGACTGCTGTGAGGAATGCCAAGGGCAAACCAAACCCAAAGTAGCAAAGCCAGTTCCTGTCTATGTTTGACAATCGCTGGTGCATTTCAATTCCCTTATTGAGCCAACGATATTCAAAGCATAACAGGGAGTAGAGAAGGGACATATGCAGCAGACTAACCAGATGACCAACAAGATGGATGGGAAAGAGACTCACAAACATCTCCTGGATAAGGTAAAGATCCTGTAGCAAAAGACTGAAGAGCATGTCAGCAATTATTTTGCTGACACTAAGGAATGGATGAGGCTTCCTCCCTGACACCTCAAATGCCAGGTCAGCTATATCTTGAAACCAAATGGCATTCACAACTTTGCTAAGCACATACAAGAGGAGCACCCAAAGAGCACCGAAAATTGATGTGAGGAAGAATTCCAGCCACGACCAAACATCTCCATACAGTGATGAATCACCAATAATTTGGGCTGTTACTGACTGAAGCATAGAAATAAACACTCGATAGAACAAGAGGAGACTGAGCCAGGATTCTCTGCCATTCCAAGCACAACGCTGGAAGACTCTACGAACAATACGTGGCTCACTCTCCTGCTTCTTTCTGCTCTATACTCTGGACACTCTGCTGTGCCAGGACACTGCTTGCCCTTCTTCAACGCTGTTCCTCTCTCTCTTTTGCTGGATTAGAGCATGTAGCTTTGAGATGGTAGAAATACCCCAGATGGAGTCTTTGATTCCCTGCCAAGGTCCTGGAGAAAGGTTTTGACACTGGCAGCCATTTCTTCACCACCCAGACTATCAACTGCACAGAGGAGAGAGAAATGTCCCAAAATCTCTCATCATGAAGGACCCCCCAGCCATGATGCCGGAGCTCTGGCCCCAGCGCTCAGCTCGCCCACCCCAGGCCCAGCCGCTGGGCTCCTGTGCACCCTGCAATCGCTCTGCCAGGAGCTCCCAGGGCCCGGGCCACTGTGCCTGCACTGGGCATGCCTGGGCCGTATGGGGGATGACTACTTTTTGTGTGGACAGCAAGCCCAAGTCTCTCTGCCTTCAAACTGCACAGGAACATGTATCCTATGTACTAATTCCCTGCCATTTCCACAGTTCTAGAAGAAAGTCAGATGACCCTCTCTATGCATGGACTACAACCCTTTAAAAACAAAAGGGCCATTCAATATTTACCACTTCTGATTAGCCTAGGAATTACATCAGGTGTAGAATCCAGAAATGGAGGAATTATCTCTTCTTCTCTGGTTTACAAAAACCTGTTCATTGAAATATCCAATGTTTTAGAAATCGTATTCCAGGCTCGTGGAGTGGCTCAAGCAGTAGAGCACCTGCCTAGCAAGCATGAGTCCCTGAGTTCAAGCCCCAGAACTGCAAAAGAACAAAAAAATGAAACCGTATTCCAGACTCTCACTAATTTACAAAAAAAAAAAAAAACAAGAAAACCAACCAAAAACCAAAAACCAAAAACCTGACTCTTTAGTGGCAATAGTATTACAAAACAGAACAGCCTCAGGTATGATTACTACTTGGGGAAGACTGAGGCTGATTTTGGGTTAATAGGTCAGGACAAGTTCATACCAACTTTCATAAATTAATCTACCAAGTCTCTCATCTGAGAGAATGAGCCAACCAAGGATAGGTCTAGGAAAATAAGTTGTCATAGCATTGTGGTTTCTCTCCTTCTTGGGACCGCTGGTGCCTATTTTGTTCTGTTTTGGTATTGGACCTTGCTTTATTAACCTTCTAACCAGATTTGTTTCTTTTCACCTCCAGGCCATAAAGTTATAGATGAAGCTACACTGTGGGTCCATTCCCTACTGTCTGATCCTCCAGTACCTATTGTCCCCTGGATGAGGATTCCATACAATGTTATTCAGATTTTCAACTGGACCCTGATGTGGATTGTGGACACATAACCCTCTGTGAGAACAAAAAAATACATAGGCAGGGATGATCTTACCCAGCTCAAAGCAGGTACATGATGACACCTCTGTCACCCTTAAACTAGGAATGTTGGGGGGAATGTGTAGGTGTTACAGGAGCAAAATACCAAGGGCTTGGTGAAATGAGGAAGGGCCAAATGAATAAAATGTTTTCATCTGTGGGAAATTCAAATCATGATAGCAGGAAGAATCAGCCAATCAACAAGTCTATTTAAAACGGAATTAGCCAATCAACAAAATCCAAAGTTATACTTTAAAAGTCTGTCCCCAACCCCAACCCATAGCAGCCGCTCTCTGTGGTTGCTTAGCTGCCTCCTGATTCCCTTAAGCAGTATCCTAATAAAACTCTTACTTTTCCTACTTACACATCTTGGTAAATTCTTTCACCAACTTGCAGTTCCAAAATCCACATTATAACACAGGGCAAATGAAGCAGTTGCTCTACAACTGAACTATATTCCCAGTCCTTGCCCAGTCTTTTAGATTTTGAGTTGCTGGTGCCAGCTGACTCAAGGATTCTCTTGACTTTGAGAAGGGGAGAATGATGAGTCCATGAGTTATCTTTGGTTTCAAATTAACTTCATTTGTGAGAGGGTGAGAAATGTGTTGCAAATGATCCTTCTACCTGCTTTGAAAACCTAGGATGGTAGTTCCATATATTGAAGAATATGTTACATTGGATTAAGTTTAGACTAAAGGTGTTTCCATACATGTTTTAAATTTGGTCTATTGTTTTCTCTTTACATAATGAACTGTAAACTAACTTGATTTGTAGGTGGATTATCACCTACTTTTGTAATGAGTATCTCAGTTAAAATTGTACTTCACTTTTGCATTCTGTATGTCATACTTCACTTTTGCATTCTGTATGTCACTTCCTTTCTCTGACTATAAATATCATCTGCAAATGCAGTGGTGGAATATACTGAACCATAATACATAAAACATAGCTGAATACTACAGTTCATTTTTAATTTTATTTTATTTTTGTTAGTATTGGGGTTTGAACGCAGGTTCTCATACTTCTTAGGTAGGTGCTTTATCACTTGAGCAAACCCATCAGTCCTTTTTGCTTTAATTATTTTTCAGGACAGGATCTCACACCTGCCTTCCTTCCTTCCTTCCTTCTTCCTTCCTTCCTTCCTTCCTTCCTTTCTTTTGTCATTTTTACGTTTACTCTTCCTCCCTACCCCAGCTTCTGCGCAGAATCTGTTCCACCCTCTTGTTGTCTAATTTTGTTGAAGAGAAAACATAGGAGATAATGAGAAAGACATACTGTTTTTGTTGGTTTGATATAAAGATAGCTACATGGAGAGATTCCTAGCATTGGCTCCACACACTCCTGTATTACAACTGGGGCCAACCTCTGATCTCAATTCTTTTAGCTATAGCCTACTGCATAGCTGGGATAAATTAAATTTCAATGAATACATATCCGTTATTGAATACTATATAATATTTTTATACATATTTACATTGTATAATATGCACTTTGAATACTATCTTTTAAATTATCTAGCAGTTCAATTTATCTTACTTCTATCCTCATTAGTATTTTGGGTGTTATACACACACACACACACAATATTGCTTAAACTAAGGCCAAAAAAATGTATTCCTATGCTGTCTTCTGTGGGATTTTTTTTTAGCTTTTACATATAATTGTATGATATGTTAAAAAACAGCTTTGTATGTGATGAGAAGGACTCTAATTTCCTTGTGAATATTCATTTAGGCCATCAACATTTGTTGAAAGAATTTTTTATATTTAATTGCCTTCGGAATTTTATAAAGCCAGTTGACAAATGTCAAGTAAATTTTAGTTCTAGTTTTAGGGACTCAGGTTTGTTCAAGTGATTTATATTTTTAACTATATAGTGATACCATAATGTTCTGAGTAGTGTTGCTTTATAGCATGTTTTGTAAGAAGGAAGCATGAATCTATTAACTTAACTTCTTTATTATGATAATTTGTCTGTTATGGATCTTCTGTAATTCCATATGGATATTAGAACCAATTTTCCAATTACATCAAGATTAAAAAAAGCACTCTGAAATAGAGCTGGGTTGTTAATAGTGTTTGCATTCAATCTACAATTGCATTTTAGAAAGAATTCCCAACTTAACAATATTAAACTTTCAAAGGGCTGTAATTGTGGCTCAAGCAGTAGAGTGCTTGCCTAGCAAGTGTGAAGCCCTGAGTTCCAACCCCACAACCACCAAAAGATAAACAAACCAAATAAAAACAAATGACAACAACATATTAGGCCTTCTGGTAATGAACACAGGATTTTCATTCTTCTTACTTTATCTATGTTAACCTTCTTTCAATGCACACAATAGTTTTTAATATTCATATTTTTGGCAGTACTGCTATATAAACTTAGGGCCTCACACTTGCTAGGCTGGCACTCTATTATTTGAGGCATTCCACCAGCCCTTTTTTGTGTTGGGTGTTTTTGAGATAAGGTCTTGTGAACTATTTGCCCAGGGCTGGCTTCAAACTGTGATCCTCCGAATCTCTGCCTCCTGAGTAGCTAGGATTCCAGGCATGAGCCACTGACACCAGGTTAAATGTTCATATCTTAAGTATATTCCTAAGTATATTTCATTTTTATGTTATTGAAATAGAATTGTTTTCTTAGTATTATTTTTAGATTATTAATTGATAGTATGAAAGAATAGCATTTTTTTATAATTATTATTTTTTGAGACAAGGTCTTGGTATATATCCTCATCTGGCCTAGAACTCAGTATGTAGCTTAGGTTGGTGTTGAACTCATGGTCCACTTACCTTAGGCTCCCAAGTGCTTGTGTTAGTATTATGATTATTTACACATTAATTGTTGAAATTATGTGATTCACTGTGACATTTCCATACACAATTATACATAAATTCGATCATGTCCACCTTCTATTTTTATGGTCTCCCATCCTACACTCCTCTGGATACAACTCCCATTCCTTAACAAATTCTCTTCTACATTCAGGTCATCCTCTTTAAAATTTTTTTTTACTTTCCATATATGCAATACATGTCTTTCAGTGTTTGACTTATTTTACTTAACATGCTATCATACTGTTTCATCTATTTTCCTCATAAATGATATGATGTCATTCTTAATGGCTGTATAATACTCCATCATCTATATATGTCTTCATTTTTCTGTTAATGGGCACCTAGGCTGATTCTGTATCTTGTCTGTTGCCACAAAAATGTATACAGGTATCTTTTTTATGTGCCAACTTCATTTCCTTCTGATACATATACAGAAGTGATACAGCATGTTCTATTTTTAGTTTTTTGAGGAACTTCCATACTATTTTCTTTTTTTAAAGGATACATCATACTGATTTATATTTATTATTTTAAACATTTTTATTATCATATTATTTTTGTCCTGAGGGGTACATTGTGACATTTACAAAAGTTCTTACAATATATCATAGATGAATTCATCCCCCTCCATCATTCTCATTTATCCACCCTCCCCCCATTTCTGGAACAGTTTCAACATGTCACATTTTTCCATTTTCATACATGAGTACATATTTCCAAAACATTCACTCTCCTACACATTTTCCTTATATACTCCCCGCTTCCACTGGTACCAATCCATAGCAGGACCTGTTTTACCTTCCTGTTCTCTGTTCCTAAAAAAAGACATTTTTGTTTTATTACAACATCTGTACAGAGCATTTCATTGTGACATTTCCATGTATATATGTACTATATCCCAAATTGGTTCATCCCCTCCATTTTTCTCCTTTCTACCTGAGTGCCTTTCTTATGGTGATTTCAACAGGTTTAAAAGTTCCATATTCATTCTTGTGTAGAAAGTATTTCAACCATATTCACCTTCTTTACTCAATTCTTTTACCCTCCCTTACCAATTAGTTCCCTCCCTTTAGTATGACTTGTTTTTCATTCTTGTCCTCGATTTCTGCTCATTGGTCAGTAGGAATTTTGCCTGAACATGCATTTTGCTTAAGTTAATGTATCCTCACTCCACTGCACTTCCTTACCCTTTCCCCACTATCCTGTGCTGTTTGACAGTTTGCAGTGTGTTTCCTTGTGTCTTGTTCCAACGCAGAAGTGATGTTCCATGCTATTTTCATAGTGTACTAATTTACATTCCCTCCAACA
The DNA here is from genome assembly GCF_047511655.1 of Castor canadensis. Classification (NCBI taxonomy): domain Eukaryota; kingdom Metazoa; phylum Chordata; class Mammalia; order Rodentia; family Castoridae; genus Castor; species Castor canadensis. The sequence continues at coordinate 32,550,625 of NC_133399.1, forward strand.
GTGTATAAGTGTTTCTTTATTTCTACAACCTCATCAGAATTTGTTATTTGTTAATTTAGTTTTTTTTTAAATAATAGTCATTCTGACTGGGGTACAATGGAGTCAAAACGTAGGATTTTTTCTTTTCTTTTTTCTTTCTTCTTTCTTTTTCTCTCTCTTGGTAGTCCTAGAGGTTCAAAGTAGGGTCTCATGCTTGCTAGTCAGGCTCTCTACCACTTGAGCTACTCCTACAGCCTTTTTATGTGTTTGGTATTTTTGAGATAGGTTCTCCCTAAATATTTACTGGGCTTATCTTGAATCACTATCCTCCTGATTTCTGCCTCCTGTGTAGATAAGATTACAGTTGTGAGCCAGCATTATACTTAACGGAGAAAAATTAAAACCATTCCCTCTAAAATCAGGAACCAGACAAGGATGCCCACTATCTCCACTCCTATTCAACATAGTACTGGAATTCATAGCCAGAGCAATTAGGCAAGAAGAAGGAATAAAAGGAATACAAATAGGTAAAGAAACTGTCAAAATATCCCTATTTGCAGATGACATGATCCTCTACCTTAAAGACCCAAAACACTCTACTCAGAAGCTTCTAGACATCACCAATAGCTATAGCAAGGTAGCAGGATATAAAATCAACATAGAAAAATCATTAGCATTTCTATACACTAACAATGAGCAAACGGAAAAAGAATGTATGAAAACAATTCCATTTACAATAGCCTCAAAAAAAATCAAATACCTAGGTGTAAACCTAACAAAAGATGTGAAAGACCTCTACAAGGAAAACTATACACTTCTGAAGAAAGAGATTGAGGAAGACTATAGAAAGTGGAGAGATCTCCCATGCTCATGGATTGGTAGAATCAACATAGTAAAAATGTCTATACTCCCAAAAGTAATCTACATGTTTAATGCAATTCCCATCAAAATTCCAATGACATTCATCAAAGAGATTGAAAAATCTACTGTGAAATTTATATGGAAACACAAGAGGCCACGAATAGCCAAGGCAATACTCAGTCAAAAGAACAATGCAGGAGGTATCACAATACCTGACTTCAAACTATATTACAAAGCAATAATAATAAAAACAGCATGGTACTGGCACAAAAACAGACATGAAGACCAGTGGAACAGAATAGAGGATCCAGATATGAAGCCACACAACTATAAGCAACTTATCTTTGACAAAGGAGCTAAAAATATACGATGGAGAAATAGCAGCCTCTTCAACAAAAACTGCTGGGAAAACTGGTTAGCAGTCTGCAAAAAACTGAAACTAGATCCATGTATATCACCCTATACCAAGATTAACTCAAAATGGATCAAGGATCTTAATATCAGATCCCAAACTCTAAAGTTGATACAAGAAAGAGTAGGAAATACTCTGGAGTTAGTAGGTATAGGTAAGAACTTTCTCAATGAAACCCCAGCAGCACAGCAACTAAGAGATAGCATAGATAAATGGGACCTCATAAAACTAAAAAGCTTCTGTTCATCAAAAGAAATGGTCTCTAAACTGAAGAGAACACCCACAGAGTGGGAGAAAATATTTGCCAACTATACATCAGACAAAGGACTGATAACCAGAATATACAGGGAACTTAAAAAACTAAATTCTCCCAAAACTAATGAACCAATAAAGAAATGGGCAGGTGAACTAAACAGAACTTTCTCAAAAGAAGAAATTCAAATGGCCAGAAAACACATGAAAAAATGCTCACCATCTCTAGCAATAAAGGAAATGCAAATTAAAACCACACTAAGATTCCACCTCACCCCTGTTAGAATAGCCATCATCAGCAACACCACCAACAACAGGTGTTGGCAAGGATGCGGGGAAAAAGGAACCCTCTTACACTGTTGGTGGGAATGTAGACTAGTACAACCACTCTGGAAAAAAATTTGGAGGCTACTTAAAAAGCTGGACATCGATCTACCATTTGATCCAGCAATACCACTCTTGGGGATATACCCAAAAGACTGTTACTCCAGAGGCACCTGCACATCCATGTTTATTGCGGCACTATTCACAATAGCCAAGTTATGGAAACAGCCAAGATGCCCCAGCACTGACGAATGGATTAAGAAAATGTGGTATCTATACACAATGGAATTTTATGCAGCCATGAAGAAGAACGAAATGTTATCGTTCGCTGGTAAATGGATGGAATTGGAGAACATCATTCTGAGTGAGGTTAGCCTGGCTCAAAAGACCAAAAATCGTATGTTCTCCCTCATATGTGGACATTAGATCAAGGGCAAACACAACAAGGGGATTGGACTATGAGCACATGATGAAAGCAAGAGCACACAAGGGAGGGGTGAGGATAGGTAAGACACCTAAAAAATTAGCTAGCATTTGTTGCCCTTAATGCAGAGAAACTAAAGCAGATACCTTAAAGCAACTGAGGCCAATAGGAAAATGGGACCAGGAACTAGAGAAAAGGTTAGATTAAAAAGAATTAACCTAGAAGGTAACACCCACGCACAGGAAATCAATGTGAGTCAATGCCCTGTATAGCTATCCTTATCTCAACCAGCAAAACCCCTTGTTCCTTCCTATTATTGCTTATACTCTCTCGACAACAAAATTAGAGATAAGGGCAAAATAGTTTCTGCTGGGTATTGAGGGGGGGAGCGGGAGGGGGTGGAGTGGGTGGTAAGGAAGGGCGTGGGGGCAGGGGGGAGAAATAAACCAAGCCTTGTATGCACATATGAATAATAAAAGAAAAATGAAAAAAAAAAAAGATTACAGTTGTGAGCCACTGGTGCTTGACTCTTTTTCTCTCTCATGAGACATGGTCTTACAATGTAGCTCAAGCTGGGCTCTAACTTGAGATTCTCCTGTCACAGATCTTGGGTGTTGGGATTACAGGCATGTACTTTCATGCCTGGTCAGAAGGTTATTTTGGTCTACCCTTCTCTGATGGCTAATATATTTACTGGCAATTTGTAGTTTTTGTGGTGTCTATTCAGATTATTTGCCTATTTGTTGATTGGATGACTTTTTTGTTGTTAAGTTTTTAAAATTCTTTATGGATACAGATTTCTTGTTTGTGGCAGAGGCTCATTATATACCAAAGGCTGGACTCAAACTCACAATGAAGTCCAGCTTGAGCTCATGAACTTCCCACCTCCTTGTCCCAAGTCCTGGGATACATTATGCATATCAGTCCTCTGTCAAATGAATACCTGGCAAAGATTTTCTCTCACTCTGTAGGTTCTCTCTGTTGACTGTTGATTTTTTTTATCCTATTTTGAAAAACATCCATTCAAAAAAATACTGTTGGAGTGACAAAAGGCATATGCCCTGAGTTCAAATGCTAGTTCTGCAAAAAACAAAACTTTGATCCATTTGTGAGAATTGGATCTAGTTTCAATCCTTTGCATATGGATATCCAGTTTTCCCAGCACCATTTTTTGAGAAACTGTCTTAAGGGTATATCGTTGGCATCTTTGTTGAGAATTAAGTGGTTGAAGATGTTCTGATTTATTTCTGAGTCCTCTACTCTGTTCCATTGGTCTAAAATGTTACTATGGTTCTGTTGTATGTTTTGAAGTCAGGTGTTATGATGCCTCCAGAAGCACTTTTATTGTTCAGGAGTATTTTGGCTACCAGTAGTCTTGTACTAGAATTTTCAACTCAGTGACAAATACTTGAGGGAAACAACAAAGTTAATAGAATTAATTTTGTCTCACTTTTAGAGTAAGGTTGGCCTAAACCCATTGCATTTGGCTGAAGGTGAGGCAGAATATTGTGGCAGAAGCAGAGAGTGAAAATGTTTTCACTGGTAGGCTTCTTTTGGTTTTGTTCCATTTGGGTCCTCACCTTATTTGGTAGTGACATCCGTATTCAGGGTGGCCATTCTCTACTCATTTTTTATCCTACATGCCAATCATGTCTGGAAATACCCTTTCAGACACATCCATATATGTGCCTTGTTAATTGAGGCAATTATCAATATGATCAAGTGCAATCAAGATTGATCATCATAGGCTTTTTGTATTTCCATATGAATTTTAAGACTGTTTTTTCTGCTTCTGTGAAGAATGCCTTTGGAATTTTAATGGGGATGGCATTGAATCTACAGAGTGATGTATTATTTATTATATTATATTATCTCTGTTCATGAACATGGGAAGTCTTTCTAACTTACCGTGTCTTCTTTAATTTATCTCAGTGGAGTTTTGTGATTTTCATTGCCCATCCTTAGGTAGATTTATTCCTAGGAATCTATTGTTCTCTTTTTTCAAGTACAAAGGTATAAATAAAAACTGATTTTTTTAGTGAAGAGATGGTTCCATCTTTGAGGAATTTCAGCAGATGTGCCTATGGATATTTTGGATGGCCAGAGTTCAAAGAGCAGTGGAATATGTAATTCTTAAGCTTAAATTTGAGGTACCAACTGGAGTCTTGGATGTTATGAGTGAAGAGGAAGAAATTAAATTCAAAAGAATTGATAGGTATAGAATGCACAGAATAAGGTGAGAGTAAAGGACAGAACTAAGTATTTTCCCCCCTTTTCTGTTGCACTGGAAGAAGGTATATTTTGGCATTTACAAAGGTTATTACAATGTATCACTGTATCATACTTGAATTCACCCCTTTTACCACACCCCTTTACCCCCCCTTATAATTCATAGAACAATTTTAACAGGTATCATTTTGCATTTACATGCATGTGTACACATTTTTTACACCATATTCACTCTTCTACACCCTTTCCCTGTCACCTCTCCCTTCCCTACCCCCCCCCCCGCCACAGGACCAGTTCTGCCCTCCTGAAGAACAAAGTCTTGAGGACTTCACCTTTGGTGGTGGGGGTTGTTACAGATTCTAAAAGAAAGTGTCCAGAGAAGTAAGATGTTATCAATGATAATGTGTTCACAAAACTGCAAGGAAGAAAATGATTTCTAGAACAGAGTAGTGGTAGAATTTTCTGAGGGATCAAATCAGTCAAAGAGCTAGAGATATGTTCTCTGAAATGATTATCACAAATTCTCTTAAATCTTTGAAAATTTTCCCAGTGCAGTGTCCATGATTGAAGCAGTGGTAAGTGAAAGCATGTTTGGATTAAGTAAAGGAGTGAAAAGGAAGTGAGGAAACGATGAACTCAATATGAGTTTCATCTGTCAAATCTGATGATGCAGGCACACAGAGAGATTGACCATTAACTGGAGAGCTATGTGGAACTCAAGACAAAATTGTATTTGAAGAGCCATGTGGTATCACAAGCCTTTAGTCCCAGAACTTGGTTTGCTAATGCAGGAAGATGCTGAGTTTGAGGCTACCCTGAGATAATCAACACATTTGAGAGCAATCTGGGCTCCATATCAAGACCCTGTCTCAAGTAAAATAAATAACTAGATAAATCAATAAACATATAAATAAACAGATGAAAATGAATTTATTTAATGATGGGACATATTTGGGTCTGGGTGTGCAACTCAGTGCTTGCCTAACATGTGTGGTCATTGGTTCATTACCCAGCACGAGGGAATCTGAGAGGAATTTGATTATCTTAAATATTAAGTGTAAGAGTACAATGGAGGAGGAGATGATGGGTAAAGAAGAACCAAGTCATAAGCCATAGAGTAAGTTTCCTGAGAAGATAAAAAAGGATTAGAGCACTGGGCCTCAAGTTGGGACAGTTTTTTTTCCTAGGAATCTTTGGTAACATCTAGACATTTTTGGTTTCACAACAGGAAATACTGCTCATATGTAATTGGTAGATTCCAAGGGTGTTTCTAAGCATCCAACAACACACAGGATGTCCTAGGCCCCATAAGAATGAAATATCATGACTCAAACATCAATGCTGCCAATAACAGAAGACTCTCATACAGCAACATAAGAAAGTTGGCTTTTGGTAAGAAGGCAGAGATCTTCATATTTGTAGAGCTGATGAAAGAAACAAGTTGGATGTGATGATACATACCTGTAATCCCAGCACTTGGGAGACTGAGGCAGGAGAATCACAAGTCTAAGGTCAATCTGGACTATGTTGCTAGATCCTGTCTCAGAAAACAACCAATCTCAAAAAACAACCAATCAGCCCCAGAAAAGGCCCTGCCCCAAAAGAGAAACCATTGAGGTTTTTGATGTTGCTGTTGTTTTCTTTCAAATTCAACATTTTCCTGAAAATGTGGCTCATGGTCCATGGAAGTCTGAGAAAGGAGTTAGCTATTGGTAGCTCCTATACTTTGGTTCATCCCATACTATGGTTTACATGTATAATTTCTGTGGCATTGTAGGCAAACATTGTATTTAACCCAGTTTGGTGGCCCAGTCATTACCTATTTCTGCCTCAAGATCAAGTATCACCACAACCAAGCTCCAAGAGGCAAAGATTTTACCATGATAGGTTTGGAAATAATGCTTTCAATTCTCTTTTACTTCACATATCAGAACATTTTCCTGTTAACTAATATGTTTTAATGTTTTGATTTTAATTTGTTTTAATAAAAATACTCAGGGACAAATTCTTTAACTTGTACATCCTAGGAACAGATTTTTTTCAACAGATCGTTCTTATGAATATTCATATCAGAGCATTTCCTGAATTTTTGGACCATAGAAGCAAGAAAAGAAGTATCATGGTTCTCCTAGCTGCCATCTGGGTGTATTTATTTGCCAACCTGCAAAATGGTAGCCACATGTACATCTACTATATCTAGTAAGTTACTGGGTGGATGAAATTTGCTAGGATTTAGGATCTCACATTCCTTAGAGAATTAAAAGGGTCTAAGTAGCCATGAAGGAGGATTGTAAAGGAGGGGCTGAACTGCCAGGAAGCGGGTTTGGAGTTTGATGAATACTTGGAACACTTTTTGATTATTGAGGAAGGATATGTGCTTAGATGGGAAGGAGTGGAAAATTTAAGGGAGGTAGTTAATTTTTCTGTCCATCTGTTTCATGCAGTTGCTAAAGATAACTCCATTTTCCTGAATTTTAATGTCATGGTCTATAGAAATTGAAACTATACATACATTAATCATGGGGACCCTGATACCTTCTCTAGCTTAACATGTTCAAGACCCTCCTTGTTTATAAAAGAAGATCTCAGAGGAAGAAAATTTCCACTCTGAGACACAGGTCAGTCAAAATATTTTTCTTTCTCTAAAAATACACTCCTGTTCTCTGGGATGAATGTATCTCCTAATAACTTGAAATCTCAATAACCTGGATAACTCAATCTGTATCTCAGGACTTCTCATGGTATAGGGACAGTCAATAAAAAGCTTCTTCTATGCTAAGAATTACATGTTGTAAGTGACTCCACCCTGCTTAGTACTATTTGGGAAACTAAAACAATGACAAAAGACTGCCCATGTCACAAAAAATGGGTGGTCATTCTGATGGAATAATTTATTACCTAAGCAAATATTTCCATCATACATGTAATGTGGTCATATCTATATTTAACCCTGGAAAGTGAGACTAACGCTCTCAGACTAGTAGTAGAGACAGATATTTTTTATGTGTTAGAGATGCTTTAAATCCTCAAGACTGGATGATATTACTTAGGGAGTAAGCATGAACAGAGAAGGGATGATTCTGAGGACTGAGTCTTGGAGTAACTCAGAATCCTATCTGAAGTTGCTGTGAAGTTGGTCTTTTATCCCCAGTTTTTGCTCATAGCCTTCTTCCCAACAGAAAAATCTGAGTGTCGTGGCACATGCCTGTCATTCTACTGGCTATAAGAAGAATAAGTAGAAGGAGTGAGGTCCAGGTAGCCCAGGTCAAAAGTAAGACTCTATCTCAAAAATAAGTGAGCAAAAATGGCAGGAAGTATCACTGAAGTGGTAGAGCATCTGCCTAGCAACTGTGAAACCCTGAGTTCAAACTTCAATACCACCAAAAAAGGGGGTTTGGGCTGGTGAAGTAGTTTGTATAATTATTATACATTAATAAAACTGTGGCCTCAGAAGTTCAGGAATTCAACTGTATTTAATCCTTTACTTCTATAAAGTTGGTCTTTATGGACTTATCTTCCTGGGATGAAACTGATTGTTACCCAGCCAGTCTAATGAGGACCTTTGGATATCGTGCCCTTGGGATGTAGAGACTATAGAAGTCAGCCTGTGACCTCCTCAATCAATACATGAAGCAGCACCTGAGCCTCATCACAGAGATGATCCTTCTTGATGAATCCCATTGACTCATTTGGTCTGTGTGCATTTCTTGAGGACACATCTCCCATATCCAGGTTAGATGCTGACAATCATTTGTTTTGAAACTAACCAGCTGAACTAAATTCCATTAGAAAATGCCTTGGAAGTGAGGTCATGTATGATTCACATATTTGTTTCTTTTTTGTTTAATTCATTTTAATTGTTATATATTTCATCATATATTCCTGCCAAATGCATACTGGTATCACCAATGTTTCCTTTCTCATTTTTCTTACCTGACCAGCAATCCCAGAGGTAATTTGCACATTTACACCTTCCTGACTTTAGCATTTCTTGATATTGGCAAGGAATAGTCTGTTTCTTTTCTCTTTCCTCAACTACCCCAACCTGATGCTACTTTCTAAGAAAAGAATGTAATACTTCAGGACAGTAAAGGAAAAAAATTACAGCATATGGTCCCATGTGCTGAGCACTCTGCTGGTGCTTTTGTTTTATTCATTTCTCTTAAGAAATCACCCCAAGATTCTTTCCAACTACACTGAATTATAATTGAGAAAATTTGTACACATTCACAGTGTATAATGTGATGTTTGGATATGCATATACTTTACAAAATGATTATATAAATCATGGGAGTTAACACATCTATCATGCATTTCTTCTTGAATATATTGAACATCCAGACTTTTGAAACAGATGATAAATTTTCCTCTTCTCAAAGCCTGTGCTGGATTTGAGAATGGTGTGAGTCCAGTATTTCATCAAGTGGTAACTGCTGTCATAGCCACTTCTGTTTCTTCTTGAAGACAGAGTCCATCCCTCTAAACAGACACTCCTACTAAGACTCTAATTATTTTCTGAGCATCCTATTAAGTATGTGTAATCTGGTAAGTTTCTGTTTCCTGAAGAGCAGCATATCACCTTTATTGTCATCAGTTATCTTGTAAATAGGAATTTGATTTGTCTTTTAAAATGCTATGCCACAGGCTGGCATGTAGCCCTGTTGTACAGTGCTTGCCTAGCATGCATGAGGCCCTGGGTTCGATCCTAGTGCCAAAAAAGAAAAGACCAAAAATAAATAAATAAATAAAATGGTATGCCCCTTATCACCCTATAGAAAGAGTTGCTTGTAATGAAGCAGACAATCTCATAGATAAGTTTGCCTGCTTCTCTACAATTAATTGGTAAAGAAGAGGACTAACATTCCAAATGGGGATTCTTATGAGATTCAAGTACAGAGGCAATGTTTTTTATCTTTACTTTCTTTTTTTTAATGTGGTACTAAGGTTTTAACTCAGGGCTTCATGCTTATTAGATAGGTACTCTACCTCTTGAGCCATGTCCCTGTTCTTTTTTGCTTTAGTTATTTTTCAGATAAGGTCTCAGATCACAATCCTCCTTGCCCAGCTTGTTTTTTGAGATAAGGTCTTGCAGACTTTTTCCTATGGTTGCCCTCCAACTGTGATCCTTCTCATCTCTATCTCCTAAATACTACATCTGTCATATTTTACAGTATTTGCTCATGTTCAGCTGGGCAGTTGCCATTCACTTGCTATAAGAAATTTTATGGTATTGGTGTACATACTTTGAAGGCAAGTAAAAGACTGGAAGTTTTGCTGAGGAAGAAAACATTAAAGTTAGAAAGGTAAATTATGTAATCTGAGTGATTATTTAGGTATGCCAATTTTGTGCTACCCAGGAACAAGAGAGTCATCCCTGCAATCACTTCGTTTGAGCTCTGACACAGTCTTTATCAGGTATTAACTGTTTATTTCATACCTTTGATGCAACTTCACCTTACCTAAGTGTCCTTGTGATAAATAGAGAGGTAATACAAACATCTTGGCACTTCAATAAGATCTTCAGTGGTAGTGAGAGAAGCACAGGTTGTGATGCCTTGTTCTAGAGGACATATTTCATAAAGCCAGTCATGTTATTTATTTATTTATTTATTAGGTTTTTTTGGCACTGGTGTTTGAATTCAGGGCCTCACACTTGTTAAGCAGTCTCTCTTACCACTTGAGCTACTCCACTAGCCCTATTTATTTGAAAGTAGAGCATAACTGTGACAGAAATGCCAATGTTTATACATCATTTTATTCTCAGCATTTAGCATCATGTATGAATCAGAGTTGGTATTCAGTACACATTTATTTAAAAAAAGGGAGTGGAGGAAAATGTGAGTTTGAGCAAACATGATTGGTGGGGAAAGTGGCAGTTTGAATTCACAGTATAGGTGCCAGTTTATAAAATTTCAATGAACTACTTATCAAAATTTAGCATGCACTAAAACCTTGATAATAATAGCATGCCAGTTTTCATCCTCAGAATGTAAGTATGGTGTGGGGACCAAGAATTTGAAATTCCATCATGCCCTCAGCTCTTGTTGCTGCTATTATCCATATAGTTTATTATTATATTTTTACTTTATCTTTTCCACAAGTTTCCTGGACAACATTATTTCAGAAACAAAACAATTATTTCAGAATTCCTTCTTCTGGGACTGACAGATGATCCAGATATGCAACCCTTCTTCTTCATCCTGTTCCTGTCCATATACCTGGTCACGATCCTGGGAAACCTGATCATCATACTGGCTGTCACCTCAGGCTCCCACTTCCACACTCCCCTGTACTTCTTTCTCACCAATCTGTCATTCACTGACACCTGTATAAGCACCACCACAATCCCAAAGATGGTGGTGAACATCCAAACAGAGACTTAGAGCATCACTTACAAAGGATGCCTCTCCCAGGTCTGTTTTGTTTTGATATTTGGTGGTGTAGAGAACTATTTCCTTGTGGTAATGGCCTAGGACAACTAAGTGGCCGTTTGTCACTCCTTGAGGTACTTGGTCATCTTGACTCCTTTCCTCTGTATTCTGCTGGTTGTAACCTCCCTACTCTTTACCATTTTGCAAGCCCTGCTCCACAGTTTGATGCTATTGTGTTTGTCCTTCTGTACAAATGTGAAAATCCCCTACTTCTGTGAACTTGTTCAGTTCATCAGGCTTCCCCATTATGATGCACTATCAATAACATCCTGACATATTTAGTGGCTAGCCTGTTTGCTGGTATCCCTCTTGTTGGGATTATTTCTCTTATACTTAAATTGTCAGATCTGTTTTGTGGATACCATCAGTGGGGGGAAGGTATAAAGCATTTTATACTTGTGGGTCTCACCTCTCAGTTGTTTCTTTATTCTATGGGACAGCTTTTGGGGTGTATATGAGTTCTGTGGTTATGGACTCTTTCACAAACAATGTAGTCACTTCAATGATGCACATTGTGATTCCGCAAATGATGAACCTCTTTAGCTACAGTTTGAGGAACAGGGAAAGAAAGGAAGCTTTGAGACATTTCATTATTAGGATATCATCTCTGTTATTGGGCCATCCACTTTGGAAGAGAATTTGTAGAAATAGTCAATGTGTCAGCAATACCTGTAGCCATAATTCCTGTCATCCATCATGAAGTTCTTCAAAAAATGCCTTGACAGTTTAAGTTTAAATATGTCTCAACTTGGACTTCGAATTCAACTTTGACTTTTTTCTTGCTTTGTGATACTTGGTAAGTGATTTCAATCTCTGAGCTCCATTTCTTTGTTTTGCTTAAGAAGAAGAACTTGAGGTGAGGGTTTTGTTTTAACAAATTTTTATAAATCTGTCTCGAAAGAAGGAAATTTGTGGAAGGCGGATAGAGCAGGGAAAAGTTTAAGCAAGCCAGAGTGTAGAGTGTAGGTTTGGCTTGTTTTCATGGCTAGGATCACATGGATTGAATCCACATGCAGACCTACTATGAGGCAAAGAAACTGACCTTCCATACGCAAATAAATAATTACTGAGACCTTGCCTGAAAACTTTTAGTATTATGTTGTCATATAAGCATCCTTCATACTCAGTATCATGAGTTATAAAATTCACTTAATTGGTGAATTTAATCTGTTGCTTAAGATGGTTTTGTGATTTTGCTATTTCATCAGTAAAGATGCTGTCACTTCTCAAAGAAAGAGAAACTTTAATTCTAATATACTGAGAAAATAAAAAGAATTATCGCTTCTTATAATGACATCAGAGTTTAGGAAATGTATAATTGTATAGATGGCAAAATATAACCAGAAGTGGTAAGATTGTAGAGAAAGAAGGACCATGTGTGCTGTTGGTGAGGATGTAAATGAGTACAGCCATTATGGAGCACAGTATAGGGGTTCCTCAAAAAACAAAGAAGAGTGATATCATAAAAACCAGGAATCATGACATGATGTACACATGGAAAGAAATTAAATCAATATATGGGGAAAATGCAATGTGATGCTGATTACAGTACTGTTCATGATAGCCACCATATGTAGTCAATATTACTGTCCATCAGCACATAATGCAGAAAGAAAATAGGGTATATATTTTATTTATTTTTTTTTCTTTTATTATTCATATGTGCATACAAGTCTTGGGTATTTTAAAAAGCCTGTAAAAAGCACAAAATTCTGCCATCAGTGACATGGAGGATAGATCTGAAGGACATTACATTAATTGAAATAGGTCAAGCATAGAAAGACAAACAGCATGAACTCATTCAAAAAATGGAATCTAGGATAATGTCATGGAATTAGAGAGTGGAATAGTGGTTACTGGAGACTGAGGAGAACAGGAAAGGGGAGACGATGATGCTGTCAATTAACAGGAGCAGTGTTACAGTTTGAGAGGAGTAATAAAGTTCAAGGTGACTATAAATAATAGAAATACATTGTTTATATGAAACAATATTATATTATATATATATATATATATAATATATAATATATATTAGCAGAAGGAAGTGTAAATGCACTTCCCACTAAGGGAAAAATAGAAGTTTAATATAATGTGTTAGAAGGTGTGTACACAGCTCAGATACCTTTCATGACAAATGAATCAATAAACAAAATGTGGTATATATACACAATGGAGCATTAATCAGCCATAAAAGTGTCAATAAATAGTTGGAACTGGAGATCATCATGCTAAGCAAAGTAAGCCAGATTCAAAAAGACAAAGATCACATGTTTTCTTTCCTATATGGAAACTAGACCTAAAAGATAAACATACACTTAAATGATGGTATACATAGATGTGTATACAGAGGACATGTTTATAATAGTAAAACTGTTTAAGAGGACTGGAGGAAGGTGGGAGAAATAAAGAGAATGACAGAGTGAGTAATATCTAATACATTGCACCTGTGTATGAAAGAGGGCATTAAAAAACACACTGAAAATTGTTAAAAATAGGTAAGGGGGGAAATGGAAAGAGAAAGTAACAGAGGGGTTTAATCTGATTAAAATAAAATATTTATGTGTGAAATACCATGGCAAAATTCCTTGAATAATTAATATATACTTTAGAAAATGAGGGATAGAGCCATGAACTGGTGTCTAACTCTTATAATCCTAGCTGCTTTGGAAGCTGAGATCTGGAGAATAGTGTTTTGAGGCTGGCCTGGGCAAATAGTTTGCAAGACCCCATCTGCAAAATAACCAAAACTTAAGTTCAAACCCCAGTCCCACAAAAAATGAAGGATAAGATGTAAAACAGGTTCTGTTATGGGGTTTGTACTAGTGAGAGTGGGCAGAGTGAATGGAGAAGGTGAAGGAAGGTAAATAAGGTCAATGTACTTTCCATACTTGTATGAAAACAGAACAGTGAAACCTGATGAAGTTGTTGTAACAAAGGGGGATGTGTGGGAGCATGATTGAGGTGGTAAATTATCAAGGTATATTGTAAGCACACATGGAATGAATCTTCACTGTACAACTAATATATACTAATAAAAATGTTTTAAAAATTTAGTAATTACTCTGAGTTGATAACTAATCAGTGTCTATAAGAAGGAAACCATCACATTGTACCTCATAAATATGTACAAAAATAAATCATTTAAAAATACTTTCTATAGCAGAAGTTTTATACCTGCCCTTTACAACTAATCTTCCAGGACACTACTTCCTCATGATCTGAGAAGAGAAAGTACTTTCTTGCTTATGGAGCCAAGTCCATAGAACCCCTTTTATTTAGCCTGATAACCATGTCTCTTTGCATTTATTTTGGTAAGTGTAATACTTTATTTTCTTATTTTATTTTACAGTTCTTTGCTTAAAGAAATTTGATTTTTGTCTTACAACTCCATTGGCAAATTTCTGTGTTACCTTTTATTTCACTTTTTTGGGCTGGTTCTGGGGTTTGAACTCAGGACTTTGAGCTTGCAAAGCAAGTGCTCTACTGCTTGAGTTGTATACTTTAGTGGTTATTATACTTTTTGAAAGTGACTGGGTTTGAATGACATAGAAAGAGCTAACAAGCTATGCCTTGAATTTTAAATAATTATTTTTAATGTTATAGTTTTATATAGAATAAATGAACATTATATAAAATTTTGATAAACACCTGAAAATATCGATGCTCTTAAATATAAAATATTTTAAAATGAGCATTAATCTTGGATATAATCTCCACCTATTAAGCATGATTGAAGTCTATCCCAATGTTCTGAGCATATGGACACATTTGTATACCAGTGCCTTTTGGAGATATTTTTTATAGTCATTTAACAGTATGATAATGTGGAATTATTTATTAATACACAAAGTTACTCATAATAGAATGATAAACTAAAAACTCTAGTTATAAAATAGTGGGAACAGTATGATCTAATTTTTATAAAAAGGATAGCATTATATACAGATATACATATCAAAATGTTAACAGTATGATTAAGTGCTATTTTATTTTGTTAGTAATTCTCCCTTTTTATTTTTTGGCAGTACTGGGGATTTGTACTCATGGTCTGCATGCTTGCTAGGCAGGCACTCTACCACTTGAGCCATTCCTCCAGCCTTGTAACTCTTTTATTATCTGATTCTCCTTTTTGTGTGTCACATGATCTCACTACTTATCAGACAGAGGCTTCAAACTTACTTACTATGTACCACATGGTGTCCACAAACTCATAAGTCTCCTTTCAGGGACAAATGCTGAGATTATAGGCATGTACTAAAATTCCTAGCTCTGAATTTTTAAAATAACAGGATTTATTTGATTATTATTTTAATTTAGAAATGATTCCCATTTTGGAAAAAATCATGTAGACATAAAGCTATCGTTTGTCTGTCCCAAAACAACCATTTTGGTATGTCATATTCAGCTGGAAAGTATTAGAAACAACGTTGATTTCTGAATTTTTAAGAAGATATTGGATTAGAATCATCTTTATGCTCTTTCTGAATTAAGTAGACTTTTAACAAAACGATCATTGTGAAGACTTCATTTCTTTAAAGTCTTGCTAGCATATACTAGCAAATATTTTAACATTTCTATATTTGCTAACAGTATACCTTGATTAGTACACCCCCCTTCCATCGTTTTCCCCCATTCTTCTCCCCACTTCTTAAAGCAATTTCAATAGGTTTCATTGTTCAGTTGTTTTTACAACTGTATTAAGTACATCAACCATATTCACCCTCCCCCAACTGGTCCCCATTCCCAATCAGAGTCCGTTTTACATTCCTGTCTGAAGCCTTTATTTCTGTGTAAAATGTACTGTTTTATTTTAATGCCCATGATTTCCCACCAAACTCTTCTCTTATTCATGTTCCTACTCAGGATCTGGGGAATGGGGTAGACCCAAATTCTTTTTCTGATCCCACTTTTAGCAGAAGATTGAGAAAATTAAAATGCAGTGAACTTTTGAATGTTAAAAATGTCAGTGGCTGTTACATTTAAAGTACCTTTCTCAAACGAAATGAATTTGCACAGGTCAAGATTTTCCCCAAATCAAAAGCATTATCAAAAATCTAAAGGCATATACATTTTGGACAAATATCTTTAATACCTTACTAATTATAAAACTATAATTAAGGCCAGGTAATAATTTTCTCTTTAACAAATATATTGATTTATAAAACAGGACATTTATTGATGATAACTTCTACAAAGCAAGAATAGATTCCTGGATATCTTAAAAGAGAAGGATAATTGCACATAATTTATATAACAATTAGCACAATGGAAAATATTTTTACACATAAATTTCTTTTTCAAATTTAAGTATAATTTAAAAGTTTAATTAAGGAGTAGATAAAAATAAAAAAAACAAGACAAATATTGTGTGTATATGGATACTTATTTTTTAGTAACATTAATTTTGTTTCCACACCACTTTCAGTATTTTGGGACACATATTTTAGTACCATAGTTAGAAGTCATACTCAAATGGCAGAGTGCCTGCTTAGCAAGTGTTAGGCCCTGAGTTCAATCACACACTACTGATCTGTTACCCCCAAAAAAGTCATGCTCTGACCTATAAAACATGAAAGCCCCAGGAGAATCATTACATCATTATTCATTTTCAATGAAAGTCTAATAGAATAGTGATAAATATTGCACCAGAGAACACAACACAAAACATTTCTAATGCAAATTGTAATGAATAATATATGTTAGCACAGGTAGGTTTTGTATATGCTTTGGCAATATCACTGGTTTGGCATAGGTACTACCAATTGATCCAGGATTGGAAAGAATAATGTTCCTTCAGTAAGTCCAGTGGTGCTGAGCTGTCCCAAAGAGCCCAGTTTCTGGAGGTTGTTCCATTCAGGGGTGATCTCAAATGCAAAGTATATCTGAATGTTTTTCACTTTAGGGACTATTAATCACTACTAAGTATCAATTGCCATCTCATGTTATGAGAGCCTTGTTTGTTATATTTTGGCAGTTTTCATCCCCAGAATCATGAAGCATATGAATCTGTAGCAATCTCAAAGAAGCAGGCTTTAAGGGGAAGGGCATAAAAGGGAATTTAATACCACCAGCCAAAGCAATGAATTTTAATTCTTCCTGTGACTTACCAGGTCAGTACGGGCAAACTCAGCACTATGAGCAAAATGATGCATCTTCAGGGCTGTAGTTATGGTCTTGACGACTTTTTGAAAGCTTGGCACAAGTTCTGTTTATCTTTGCCTGTGAATATTGGAAACTTTGCTATTTGTATGGAAACAATCCTCTCTTTTGGTTTTGGTGGAGAAGATGTAATTTCAGCTTTTAGTGGAGGAGGAAATATGGTTCCTGTCTAGTTTTCCAAAGAGTTGAGAATATCTTCTTTAAGTTTCCTGCCATCTTTTTCTGAGCCAACAACTTCATTTAACTTGATATTGTATTCCTTTGTCAGATGGTGACCTTCAGGAATTGTGATGTTTTTTGGCCCTTTATATTTTAGTGTGCGTGCTCATTGTGGTACATAGAAGGAACTTCAGCAAATCTACTGAATCATATTTTTGTGGCAGTGCTGGGGTTTGAAATCAGCATCTCACACTTGCTAAGCAGTCATTCTATTACTTGAACCACTTTGCCAGCCCTTTTTTATGTTGGGTATTTTTGAGATAGAGTTTGGAGAACTATTCCTAGGGCTGGCCTTGAACCACAATCCTCCTGATCTCTGTCTTCTCAATAGCTAGGATTGTAGGTGTGAGCTGCCAGCATTCAGTGATTCTGAATCTTTTATAGCGTCCATTTCTATGTCTACTAATGGCTTCCCCACATAGGCAATATTGTCTAAATTGAAAGGGTTTTTTAATAACTCAATTATAAAGACCAATGATGGTATCCGAATCTTTATCACTTTGAACTTCTTAGATTCTATCAAACCAAGACACTGTATCACCTTCTTTCTTTTTGTATTTTTGTTTTTTTGTGATACTAGGGTTTGAACTCAGGGATTTGTGCTTGCAAGACAGGAGCTCTACTGCTTGAGTCATGCTACAAGCTCTTTTTCTTTGGTTACTTTTGAAATAGGGTCTCATTTTTATTTTATTTTTTATTTGGCAAGGGTTGTCCTTGAATCATGATTCTACTGGTCTCAGCTTCCCAAGCATCTGGGATTACAGGCATGAGTGACCAGCACCTGGCCACATATACCATTGTTGAACAGTTATTTCTCTAATGCCTTCTCTGGGGTATGAAAGTTTGAACTGAAGTACCTGTCCCTAAAATAGAAAGCAGTCTTCCTGATATCACTAATAATATGGGGTATTCTTTTGTAGTTTTAATCAAATGATAGAAAATAGTATAGAAGTGTTGTGTATTTGTATGTAAAGTCTATGAAATGAGCAGGAATAATATGGAGAACTGAATGGTGTACAGCTGGCCTCGGTGGTCAAGAAACCACCTACCCTGAACTCAATCTTACATTCTTTTGTTGTTGTTGTACTGGGGTTTCAACTCATGGCCTACACCTTAAGCCACTCCACCAGCCCTTTTTCACGAAAGGTTATTTCGAGATAGAGTCTCACAAACTGTTTCCCCAAGCTGACTTTGAACTGTGAGCCTGTTGATCTCTGCTTCCTGAGTAGCTAGGATCATAAGTGTGAGCCACCACTGTGCAGCTCACTTTTATATTCTTCATCTTTAAGGACATGCACTCCTGGTATACTAAAACTAGTAAAATATCTGATCTAGTGAGGACCTTTGGATGTGGATCACTGGAAATATAGAGATGATAGGAGTCAGCAAGTGACACCTCACCTGCCTACCAGCCCTGACCTAGTTATAAAGGAACTCTGAGCCTCTTCTTAGATAAATGATATATATTGACCAGAAACTTATTGACTCATTTGGTGGGGCTGTACTTTTGAAGGATATATCTTCTGTCATCTATATCCATGTGAGATGATGAACATCATTTCTCTAAGAGGCAACCACCTAACCTAAGTCCCTTAGTTTAGTCTTTGGTAATGAGGGCAACTGAATTTACCAGAATTTTATCCTGACAAGTAGTGAGGAGAATAAGAAACAAAGGAGAGGAAAAGATAAGAAAAACAACTCCCAAGACTTTCCTCTCAACTGTCTGCCTTCTCTTCCTCCACCTCCTTTACCCTTTTATTCTTCATCTTCTTTTCTTTTCTTCTTCTTCAGCATATAATAGTTGTACATGGAGATACATGGTAATATTTACATATAAGTTTATAATATATCTTAGATAGATTCACTTCCACCATGATTCTTTCGTCTTTCCCTTCCCACATCTTAGAACAATTTCAACAGGTTTCCTTTCTCTATGTCATATATGAATACAAAATACATCTATCATATTTCCCTAATTTACCCCTTTCTTACGTGTTCTCCCTTCCAGTGATATCCATCCCCTGAAAAGATCTGTTTTTCCTTCTTGTCCTTCAATTTGCTAACAGTGTATATTAATAGTCTGAGGGAGTTTTGCCTTGGCATTTTGGGAATGCACATATTATACTTTAATAAGATTAACCCCCAATTATTTACTCTTTCACTATCACCATGCTCCCTTACTCTTCAATAGCATTCAGTGCATTATGTCATGTTTTATTCATATATATATATATATATATTCCATATATAAATGGGATGTTTCAATATTTTTCATTCTTTAACATTTTCTTTCCCTCTCCTGTTTCCTGTATTGCCCTCAGATGCTTGCTGTTTTCTCAAACCATTCTTTTTTTAAAATTTTTATTCTTTTTATTTATTTATTTTTTGGCAGCATGGGGATTGGAACTCACACTTGCTAGGCAGGTGCTCTTACTGCTTGAGTCACTCCACTAGCCCGTTCACCAATTCTTAAATACATTTGCACTGACACACACCTCTCTCTCATTTTTCTAGTCTCATACTGTGTACATGGATAAGGCCATATCCTTCAAATCATTCATCTGCCACTTCTTAAACATTGTGAGTGTTATAATGTATTCTAAAATTTACTCAAATTCTCACAGAGACATTGGAGAGGTATATGGTGTGTGTATTAATCACTAGTGGTGCTATAACTAAGAACCAAGGACTCAGTGACTCAACAGAAATTTATTTTCTCAAAGTTCTAAAGTCTAGAAGTCCAAAGACCAAGGTGTCTGCAGGAGTGTTTTCCTAACACATTTCTAAGTGATGCTGTTTCTGAGAATGTATTTTGTTATTTTTTCACTGCCTCATCCCTTCAGATTTAACAGCAGGGAAACTAGAAACCAAATAAATGTTTCAGAATTCCTTCTTACAGGACTGAGTTGTGATCCAGAACTGCAGTCCTTCCTCTTTAGCGTTTTTCTGTCCACTTACCTTTGGTGGTTAATCTTCATTGTCAACTTGATTAATGGATGCCTGGGTGGTTATTAATCACACTTTTTGGTTTGTTTGAGATGGCATTTCCAGAAATGATTAACTAATAGTGTAAGTCCTTTCCTGTGGACAGTACCATCCAATAGGCTTAGGGCATAGATGGGATAAAAGGGGAAAATGAACAAAAGCTATTAGCACAGGCATTCTTTCTCAGTTCCAATGCTGCCATGATGTTTTATTTCATCTCAAGTCCACAGTAATAGAGCAAGTTGACCATGGACTCAAACGTCTTAACCCATGAGTCAAAGTAAATCATTTCTTATTTTATGTTGTTTTGTGAGGTATATGCAACAGTGACAAAAGTCAGGCTATCATGTACCTTTCACAATACTGGGAAACCTCATCATCAATACAGTGTCAAACAAATAATACATTTATTGAATTAAATATGTAGCATAATATCATGCATAACACTATGAACATGTAATATGGAAAGTTCCATAAGCATAGAATGTATCATAGTTCATATAAAGCACTCATGGTGAATGGTAAATGTGAAGTTCATTACCATACTTTGTCCCTAGGCAGATAAGGTCACTGAGACTGCAAAGGTGATCTAGACCATTTTATATACTTATTTCTAAAAAGTGAAGCAAGTGCATCACAACATTTGCTTTTGAATTTGATCATGCTGGCCTATGGGTTTAAGCCTTTCATTGCCACTTTTGTACTTTTCAGTATTTTTCAACTAGTGCATTGTAACTAGAACAACATTTAATTATTTTGAAGGGAATTTATGTTTATGTATAAACATAACTTATCTTTATGTGTAACATGACAACCTTTATGTGTAAAGGTTTCACATGGTTCTAGCTATTATTGTGTAAATGCGTTTTATATTTTTCAGTTTAATTTTATACATACAGAAGTAATATATAGGTATATATTCATTTGGAGCATTTAAAACATAATGATAATTTTGAATATTATGTATGATTAAATTATATAAAGTAGTATAAATAGCATTAATATGGCTGACCGTGACATAGTTTGAATAGTTACTGCCATATTGATGTTTGTTTATACTCTGTTCCTTCTACATCATTACACATGGATGATTTCCCAGGGAAGAATTTGAGCATAGTTCTGCCTTTTTCAGTATTTAGCTATTAATTATGGGGTATCCTTTCCCTTTCTTTTCTCCTTTTCATTCATCCTGTCACCCTCAACTTTTAAGCTTCTATGCTTCTAACATGTTCACAGCTGAAGAAAAACTGAAAGGAAGTCATCATAAATCTCCATATACTTTCCCCTATGCTTAACCTATTTATGCCTCCTACAATAATCCTGCACATTTTCACAGCAGCTCATCTTGTATAAATGAGAGAAATGAGTCTGCTAAAAGAATCTCTTGAAATTTCTTATGTCACAATGAGGAAATTCCTGATTGCATCAATAACTGTCTGAATTCAAGTTTTATGCTCAAGTGCTCAATGCTTTCATTATCATTCCTTGCTCCAAGCAAGTCATCTGTTGCTCAAGCCTTCAAATTGTGAAGAAAGAGGAATGCTTGAGTTGGGCTTACTGCACTATTCAAAGATGCACATACCATCTCTCTTGTGGTGCCTTGCTTATTTTGGAGGGAAAGTCTCACTTTTTATGGCCAGAACTGCAATCCCCCTACTTATGATTACTACCATAGCCTGATGACAGGTGCACCCACGTGTGCAGTTTTTTTTTCTATTGATATGAGGCCTCATGGACATTTTTGCCTGGACTGGCCTGCAATGGTGATTTTTCCCATCTGAGCATCCTGGATAGCTTGGGATGACAGTCACATGACACTTTGCCAAGTTATTGAGTTATTGGATGAGATTGGGTCTTGAAACTTTTTGTCTGGAATGTCTTTGAATCATGATCCTTCCTATTTATCCTCCCAAGTAACTAGGAGTTCAGGCATGAACCTCCAGTGCTTTGTCATGGTTCTCTTTTCTAACCAACTGCAGAGGCACCATTATGGAAATTCCTTATGTCATTTGTTCTCAGAATAGCAGGCAGATCCTTTGTCATCACCAGCATACACCAATTCTTCCTAGACCAGCACTTTACCACTTGAGCCACAAACTCAGTCTTACATCAATTTTTTTAAAAATCTTTTTTAAGATTTTTATTGTACTGGGTGTACATTATGACGTTTCCCAAAGTTCTTACAAAATATCACAGTTGAATCCCCCCTTCACAATTATTCTTTATTGCTCCCACCCACATTCCTGGAACAGTTTTGACAGGTCTCATTTTTCCATTTTCATACATGAGCACATAATATTTCCTCTATATTCACCCTCTTACACCTTTTGCCTACAACCTCCTCCCACCCCCTGCACTCGTGCCTACCCCCATGCAGGTACTGTTTTACATTCCTATTCTCTGTTTTTGAAAAAAAGATATCTTTGTTTGTATAAGATAGCTATACAGAGAGTTTTGTTGTGGAATTTCCACGTATGTATGTATTATAACTCACCAATTTTATTATTGAACCTCAAACACCACCTTTATTTTTAGTCTTCTATCTTCAAAGAAGAAGCTATTTTCTTTTTTTTATCTTTTTTATTGTTTTATTATTCATATGTGCATACAAGGCTTGGGTCATTTCTCCCCCATGCCCCCACCCCCTCCCTTACCACCCACTCTGCCCCCTCCATCTCCCCCCACCCCCTCAATACCCAGCATAAACTATTTTGCCCTTATTTCTAATTTTGTTGGAGAGAGAGTATAAGCAATAATAGGAAGGAACAAGGGGTTTTGCTGGTTGAGATAAGGATAGCTATACAGGGCATTGACTCACATTGATTTCCTGTGCGTGTGTGTTGCCTTCTAGGTTAATTCTTTTTGATCTAAACTTTTCTCTAGTTCCTGGTCCTCTTTTCCTATAAGAAGCTATTTTTAATTTTCTCAAGTTAACCATTATTTACATACAAAAATGGGCATAAAATACATCTTCAAAGAATTTCCATTTAATGGGAATCCTAAGGAATCTTAATACTAAAATGTAAATTTAAAAATTCTATTCTGCTGCCATTTTAACATAAAATGAAATGTAGCATTTGTCAAGAAAATCCATTCAGATTTTGGTCCTTCTTCCACAGGGACAAGCAGGTTGTATTTTACTTTGGTTTACTAAATGTTACCTAATTTAGCAATCCTTCATTCATATAAGATTTCAAAATCAGTTACATCTTCCAGGGCCATATTGATAAAATTATAAAATTCAGAAAATATACCAACCATTTAAGTATCATTTTTCATAGTGAAATCTTTTTTTCTTGTCCTTTTATATTATGGTATTTTTATTATCATATTATTCTTTACACAGGGTACATTGTGACATTTACAAATTTTTTTGCAGTTATCATAGTCGAATTCACTCTCTCCCTCATTCTCCTTTATCTCCTCTCCCATTCCTGGAATAGTTTCAACATGTATCATTTTTCCATTTTCATACATGAGTACATAATATTTCCACTAAATTTACCCTACTATACCCTTTTTTTTATCCTTCCCTCTCCCACTGCTACCAATTCCCAGACAGACATTGCTTTATCTTCCTGTCTTCCATTTTTGAAAACAATGCATTTTTGTTCAAGATAGCTATACAGGGAATTTCACTGTGACATTCCCATATGTGTATACATAATATGTACATATGTATTATAAGCCAAATTGGTTCATCCCCTCTATTTTTCTCCTTTTTACCTTAGCCAACTTCTTGTGATGATTTCAACATGTTTAAAAATTCTATACTGATGCTTGTACAGAAACTACATCAGCCATATTCACCTTCTAAACTTCTTTTTACCCTTTCCCATTAGTGACCTTCCCCTAGTGCAATCTGTTTTTCATAATATTACTTACATTTGTATTGTGTCTATCTTCCACATATGTGAGAAAACATGCAGCCTTTGTCTTTCTGAACTTAGCTCTGTAGTGAAATATTGATTTTATATATTCATCTATATCCTCACGCAGAAGGAACTGTGATGAGTAGGTGGTCATGTAGCCAAAATGGCTACAGTAGAAGTGGGTGGCAAAATGTCAGTTTTATTAATTGCCCATTTAAGGGGCTCTAGGATTTATTTCTTAGAAATTTTAGTAATAGAGAGAGGCTTCGAATTGGTCCTGAGCTTCTATAAGAATTTGCCTAGGTCTTATGTTCCTTTGAACCAAGAGCTGAAGTGTGAACAAGGAATGATAGAAATGAGAGTCTAATCAAGGGCTCACCTTCAATACATTTTTTGTAACATATATTTCACACAAATAAAAGACATGTGCTATGGGAAATAAAAATAGGAGGAGAGACTTATGCTATTGCATAAAAGGGTTAATTTTTATTTTCACTAATTGAAATAATTGAAAGTGGTTTGTGAGGGAGACTCCTATGAATATGTATGAAGAGTAAAACAAAAGTGGATCTATTTCAGTCATCAGTCTATCCATGAGGATTTCATTTTAAAGACTCTCATTAGCATTTGAATAACTTTTGCAATTAATTATTCAACTCTCTACCTTTGCAAGCTCTAGTCATGGGACCAAATTTTTGTATTTGCAACTTTCAGTAAATTAATAGATTCAAGCAATAATTACAACAAGATGCAAGACAAGCAGCCAACATACATTTCCTCTTGTTATTACTTAACGATACCTCTCAACAAATATTTAATTTAAATTTAATCAAATTTCTTTTATGTAGGTGGGCAAATTTTAAACAAAGGGCTAGATAGTAAATATTTTAAGTTTTGTGGACCACACTGCCTCTGTTACAAGTGCTAAATTCCATATCTCTTGCATAAAAACAGCTATAGGATATATTTAAGAATGGTTGTGCTCCTTTAAATACTTATGAAACAAGAAGCAGGCAGTATTTTTCCCAAAGACTATGTTTTCCCAAAATATACTCTTGAGCATAGCTTTAAAAATATCATTCTATAATTATTTGCCCGAAGCCATGCTAAGCCATCCTTATTCTTATAAGTACCTATTCCTAGAATAATGGGAAAATAAGATCTTGGTGTTTATAGTTAACAAGAGGACTGTGTATTTTAAATAACTAGAAGAGAGGATTTTGAAAGCTCGCACTAAAAAGTGAGGTGAAGATTATGCCAGGTTCCTCATTAGCTGATTTAATCAATACAAATAATTTGAGTACTGCACAATGTATACATGCATCAAAACATCACATTTTACCACATAAATATGTGAAACTATCATATGTTAACAAAATTTTTTAAAAAGGATATGTAAATACATTTGGATAGGGGAAGAGTTGTTGAGAAAAATGTAAAGCAAGAAAAGGACAAAGAAGAAATAGAAATATAAGAAAAAAATGATGTAACTGATTTGGTCTCACATAACAAAAAAGATTAAAGAAGTTCTCTTTTCTCACCCCCATCTTTTCTTACTTTCTTTTCACTATTTTGGAAGTGATTGGAATAGAACCCAAGGTCTCACACATGCTAGGCAAGTTCTCTATTGTTGACCCATTCCCCCAGACCTACTCTTATCCTTCCTATCACACACATCAGCTACATGAAACTAGGATCATTCTAGGTTCTGCAGAATTTCTCTTTCCAGGTTTTGCAGAAGACACAAAATTGCAACCCATCCATTTATTTTGTTTGTCCATATACCTGGTCATAGTGGTTGGAAATCTGTTCATCATCCTGGCCATCTCCTATGACACCAACTAAAATATCCACATGTAATTTTCCATTTCCAACTGTTCCTTTGTTGACATTTGCTTCAACACTTCCATGACCATAAAGTTGCTGGTGAATATCCAAGCACAGAATAAATTCATCAGTTATGCAGGCTTCCACAAATCTACTTTGTTCTGCTTTTTTGCTGAGTTGAAAATGGAATTCTAGTAATGGTGACTTACGATCAACTTGTGAACATCTGTCGCCCATGCAAGTAAAATGGCATCACAATGCCTAGACTATGGGCTTTTGAGTCCACTGTGCTTCCTCATTATTATCTTAGACACTTGCTTCACACTGTGAAGACACTGAGACTGCTCTTCTGCTCAAATCTGAAAATCACTCGCATTTTCTGTGAACTGGCTCATATTATCAGACTTGTTTGTTCTAATACCAGTAGCAATAACATTTTGGTGTATTTGATGACCAGTCAACACCAGGGTGTTGTTCCCCTCTTTGAAATAATATTCAAAATTGTCTCATCTGTACTAAAAATTCCACCATCTGGTGGAAAGTATAAAGGTTCTGTAATAGTAACACTACTTATTTTATTGCTCTGTGGGACAGCTTGGGGTGTACCTCAGTTCTTTAGGTACTTACTCTTCAGGAAATATACGTGATGCCCAAGGTCAAATTGTTAAGGGTAGAATTTTAGAATTAGTGAATCTGAGTTAAACTCCTGCCTGGGATGATATAATGGTGGAGTAGACACATCCAGAACTGTCTTCAACCTTTTTGAGTTTGAAACAAAACATTAGCTGCGGGCTGGACTAGGGTCCTCAAGTGGTACAGTGATTGCTTTGCCAGCACAAAGACCTGAGTTCAAACTCTAGGACCACTGAAAACAAAACAAAAAATTAACACACAACCAGGCGCATAGATGCAGGGAGAGGTGGATGGCAATGATGACAATGAGCGGTCCAGGAGTTCAATGGTAAACAGCAGACAGACCAGGTAAAATACAGAAATAATGATCTTTAGATTCGGAAAAAGAATGAGCCCCAATGGGTGCTAGGCAAATTGTAGCTAAAGGGCAGAATCACCCCAAGCAGTGCTTTAAATGAGAGAGAGAAAAAAAGGCTAGGTGAGTCCCAGAGGCTAGAGTCTGGCACTCTACAAAAGTAAAGTTTAAGACAGGACATCTGTAATTCATGCAGGAAGCAGATGCTGGAGTAGGGGTTCACTTCTAGTGGAAATTTCTACCTTGCTCACTGAAGCCATGGGTAGGGAATCAACTTGCATTTCTTACAGTCAAACCTCTCAGGCAGGAATAGCAGAAGTTTCTCCAGCTTTTATTTACTTAGTTCCTGAGTCTCCCCTTAGCAGACTCAGTTGTAAACTGAACAACCATCTTGTGATTTAATGTGGCCCAGGAAACTGGTTGTGACTTGAACACAGACACAGGGACACAAGTTTATGTAGTAGGAAGTACAGGCCACTGTGCAGAGAAAAGTAAAAGGTGCTTATAGGTGTGAACTGAGGTCTAATTTCTGGGATGAAGAGTGAGACCAGCTATGTGTGAATACAATGCAGGTGCTGGGATTGTGACCAGAGTGGCAGGGCAGGCATGATCACTTAGTGCCCATTCTTCACCATTCCAGATTACATGCTCTGATTGCTTTCTCCACTCTCAGAGCCCAGAAGTTTGTTGCAGAAATGTAGCTGCTTATTGAGTTTTACCCAAGCCCACACATACACTGGAAGAGACCTTCTGAGAAAGAAGGTATTCAACTGGACAGTGTAAGGCTCAGCTGAGGGGAGCAGATTGAGTGACTTCTACAGTTACCATATTTCTGAAGCTGCATATGAAGAACACCGGTACAAATTCAGCCCAGCAGTGGTCCTCAAAGTATATGCAACACAATGGGAAAGGCAAGGTGTGGTTCCATCTGCAAAGGTCCTTTCTGGTCCAACTTCTTTGAATTTCAGTGAGAAGATGACTCAGTTCTTCCCCCCCACTTTGTAAACTTCTTCTTACTATGTAAACTGAAAAATAAGAAGCCTGTGGACCCAAGTAAAACATCCATATCCATCCTCCATCTTCTCAGCAAAAAAGAAATGCTGACTGACATTTTTGTTTTATCATTATGTATATTTGTTTTATCGTGTTTGCCCCAAATATTTCCTCTACCTTCATCCTGTAAACTTTTCTTATATCACTACTTAGATCCCTCTCTTTTCTTTCCTCCCTCACTCTCTATTTTTATTAATTATTAATAATACT
This sequence comes from Castor canadensis, assembly GCF_047511655.1. NCBI lineage: Eukaryota > Metazoa > Chordata > Mammalia > Rodentia > Castoridae > Castor > Castor canadensis. Next base: position 32,578,850 of record NC_133399.1, read on the forward strand.
AATTTTCTAATTTTTAAATGCCTAGTTTATCTCCCAAAATTCCTAGCTTTTTTTCTTTTTTTGTCTCCCATAAGAACCCTATATAAAAACTGAAGAGGTATCTATTCCAACACATGTGCAAATTACAATCAAGAACATATGTAAATAAAAAAGTAAATAAAAGTAGATGCAAACATGGATATCAGAAATTGTTATATAAAAACGTATATATCAGTGAAATCCATAGTATTATTAGGGAAATCTTGAAAACATAGTTCAATAAATTGGAAAATCTAGAAAGTCATGGATAAATTTTGAGATACATGTGACCTGCCAAAATTGAACAAAGAGGATGAAAACTTCTAAACAGATTTATCAGGACCAATGACACTGAAGTGCTTGTAGAGTCTACCACATGAAAACACCAAGTCAGATGTATTCACTGGTGAATTCCACAAGAGCATTAAAGAAAAACAAACAGCAAAGGGTCCATAAACTGTGCCACAAAATAGACAGGTAAGGACACTTACAAACTAATTCTGTGAAGCCTCTATTATTCTGACACCCAAACCAGGTAAGAACACACCAACAAATGACATGGTAGGACAATTTCTTTCATAAATATACATACAAAAATCCACAATAAAATCCTTGAAAACCAAACTCAATGGCACATTAAAAAGAACATAAACCATAGTGAAATCGGTTTCTCATCAGGAATGTTAGGATATGCCAACATAGGTAGAACAACAAATATTCTACAGTACATAAAGAGGTCAAGGACAAAATGTGAAATTTTCAGTAGTATGTTCTTTTGACCAGTCAACATCCCTTCAGGACCAAAACCCAGGAAAAAGTATGACTAGAAGGATCATACTTCATCATAATAAAGAATATATATGTCAAATCCATACCCAACATTATATTGAATGTGGAAAAACTGAAATCATTTTTACTAAAATCAGGAATGAAACAAGTGTGCCAGCAACCACTACCCTATCACCTCTCTTATTGGATATAATGCTTGAAATCTTATGTAGAGCTATAAGGCAAAAGAAAACAGGACTTCACATAAGAAAGGAAGCAGTAAAATTATCCCTGCTTGCACATATGATCCTATACTCAAAGGATCCTAATGACTCCACCAGAAGACTTTTAGATTTAAAAAATACTTTCAGGATGTGGCAGGATATAAAATAAATATTGAAAAACAGTAGAGCCTTGCTGTATATCCATAAAGAAATCATTGAAAAAGAAGTCAGGAAAACAATCCCATGCATAATAACCTCAAAAAGTACCTAAGAAGTCCTAATCAAAAGAGCATAAGACCTGAAAAATTAAAACTAAAAACACTGAGACTACTGCAAGATGGTAAGACTTCCGATGTTCATTGATTGGGAGAATTAATGTTGTGAAAATAAATGGCTTTGCTACTGAATGCAATCTACAGATTTAATGCAACCCTAACCAAAATCTCAATGGCCTTTTTCATGGAAATAGAGAAAACAATCCTAAAATTTAAATGGTAAAGCAAGAGACTCCAACTATCCAAAGCAATCTAGATTGGTAAAGAGCAATGGTGATGGGGTGCCAGTGGCTCACACCTGTAATCTTATCTACTTGGGAGGATGAGAAGAGGAGGATCATGTTTTGATGTCAGCCCATGAACATATTCTGTGAGACCCCATCTCCAAAATAGCCAGAACAAAAAGGAAGGGCTGAAGGCCTGGTGCAAGTAGTATAGCACCTGCTTTGCAAACACAAAGCTGTGAGTTTAAAACTAATCCCAGAAAAAAAATGCGGGAGGTGTCATCAGAATGCCACTCTACAAACTATACTACAGAGTCATACTTTATCAAAAACTACATTGTACAGCCACAAAAACAGAAATATAGACCAATGGAATAGAATGGAAGTCCTAAAATAAGCTCATGTAATTATAGCCATATGATTCTTGATAAGGGTGCCAAAAATACTTTGGAAAAGAGACAGCTTCTTCACCAAATGGGGCATCAGAAACTGGATACCCAAATGGAGATAAATGAAATTCTATCCTTATCACTAACCCTGTATGAAAACCAACTCAAAAGTCACCACAGACCATAATATAAGACCTAAAACTTTGAGAATAGTAGAGGAAGATGCAGGGAATCTTTCAAGACATAGGCAGTGACTTCCTGAATAGGACCCCAATTGCTCAGGAAATAATAGCAAGTATTAACCAGTGGAATTGTATCTAATTAAAAAGTTTCTTCATATTGAAGGAAACAATTCACAGAGTAAAGAAATGGTGAACAGAGTGGAGGACAATCTTGCCATCTATATTCTGATTGAGGATTAATATCCAGAATATCAAAAAACCTGGGCTAACACAGAGGCTCAAGAGGCAGGAGAACCTGCCTAACAAGTGTGAGGCTCTAAGTTCAAACACATTGTTGCAAAGAAATAAAAACAACCCAAAACACAGCAAAAAAGACAGAATATCTAAAAACTCAAAAAATTAAATACCAAAAGAGCAAATAATTCCATCAAAATGTGGGCAAATTTCTGAGGCAACACTCCTCAAATCAAGAAATACAAAATGAATAATAAATAAATGAAAATGTTCTAAATAATTAGCTATGATTCCAAACTACATTGAGATGTATCTCACCCCAGTCAGAATGGTTATTCTCAAGAAAAAAATAAAAAGAACATATAAATTTGGTGAAGATGTTAAGAAATGAACCTTTATACTCCATTGGCAGGAATGTAAATTATTTGGGATGCTATGGAATGTGGACTTCATCAGTATGGAGGCTGCTCAAAAATTAGAATTTGGAATATCATATAGACCAGCAGTAGCAGTCCTAGCTACATACCCAAAGAATCAAATTCAGCTTATGGTAGAGGTACCCTACTCACATACCCATGTTTATTACAACTCTATTTACATTAACCAAGTAAGAGAATTAGCCTAGGTACTCATCAAATGATGATTAGAAAAAGAAAATATGGTATATATGTATAATGGAACTTTATTCAGCCATAAAAAGAAAGGAACCATTCCATTTGAAGGAAAACAGATGGAGCTGTTTAAATAGATGGTTTATGTTAAGCACAATAAGCCAGAGTCACAACAACAAATGTCCTAAGTGTTCTTTAATGTGAGGAATTGTAGGTGAAAAAAAGAACATGAAAGTAAAATGAATACTGTTATGGATGTGGAATGAGAAGGGGAGAGAGAATGGTTGATACGAAAAGGAAAAGAAGAGATGAATATGATCAAAATACATAGTATGCAGAGCTGGAAATGCCAAAATGAAATATATTAATTTGTATAATTACTGTACTCTAACAAAACTATTGCCTCAGAGGTCAGGATGTGAGCTGTCTTAAGATTCTTCACTTTTACTTAGTAGGTCTTTATGGACATGCCCCCCTGGGATCAGAATGATTGTGAAACAGCAAATATAATGAAGACCTTTGAATAAACCCTTAGGGTTGCAGAGATTATAGAAGTTAGCTTGTGACTACTTCAAAAAACACATAATGCAGCAATGATCCTTCTTCACCAGGAGCCCTTGCAGTCATTTCATCTGTATGGACTTCTTCAGGACAGATCTTCCACACCCAGGTGAGATAATGACAATTATTTGAAACCAACCAGATAACCTAAATTTCCTTAGTTAATACATTGTGAGGGAGGTCAGCTGTGATTAACATATCTATTTTCTTCTTTAATTACTTTTCTTTTGCTGTACTAACCTTTGAACTCAGGGCCTTGAGTTTGTTATGCAGGCACTCTACCACTTGAACCATGCACCCCTGCCCTTGGATTCATTTTAATTGCCACATATTTCATATATCCATGCTCAGTGAATGTTTGTCATTTTCTCACTGATACTTTGTCATTTTTCTATGTGACTAGCAATCCCAGAGGTGGTTTTTAAGAAGACGCTTTCCTGATATTTGCATTTATTATGCTGGGCAATTCTATTTCTTCTTTCCTCAACTTCTTCACACATCATTTCTTTCTGACAAATGAATATTGCATAAAACAATATTTAATTATAGTAATAAAACAAGGAAACAGCAGTGTAGATTTCTATATATAGAGTGTGTGCTGGGTGCTTTCGTTCTTTTCAGGCCTCATTTAAAAATAACCTTTGGATTTTTTTGGCTAGCTTCACTGAAATATAACTGAAAAATTTGTATTTGTTTAAGATGTACAATATGATGTTTGGCTATGCATATAGTACATAGTGGTTACCACATTTATGGTAATTAACACATTCATCATGTATTTCTGCTTGTGCAAATAGAAAATCCAGGCTTTCCATACAGTTGATGAGTTTTCCTCTTCTTGATGCCTGTGCTGGATTGTACATGACACTGAGTGGGTGAGTCCAATATTACATCAAATGGTAAATTTTATCCTAGCCATTTCTGTCTCTTTTTGATGACAGTCTATCCCTCTATACAGAGACTGTTATTAAGACCCGAGTTATCTTCTAACTATCTTATAAGTGTGTGTTATCTGTTAAGTTTCTATATTCTTAAGAGTCCTATATCTGTTATTTCCATCTGTTTTCTTACAAGTGTATGCATTTCATTCCTTCATTGATGTGGTTGCTTTCTTTAAACTGCATGCCATTTACTACCTTACAGGAAGAATTACTTATGATGAGACAGAGAATCTCATAGATAAGAGTTTCCCATCTTCTTTTACAATTAACTAATAAAGGAGAGGACTTTCATTTCCATGGGGGAGTCTTGTGGGATTCATGTATAGAGGCAATATTTTCTAATCTTTGCTTATGTTCCCCTGGATGGATGATACCCAACATCTCTAAGAATTTTCATACCAGTAGACATACATTGCAGACATTTGATAGCTAGAGGTTTTGTTCAGGCAATAAATATTAAAACTGGAAAGGTAAATTATGAGATATGGATGATCCTTTTGAATTGCTAATTCTGTGCTGTCCATGTGCACGAACAAAGGTTCATCAAGAGTCATCTCGACAGTTCGATCTGAGCTCTGACACAGTCCTTGCCAGACACTACTTATTTCTCTCCCGTGATGTAACTTCACTTTATCTAAGCAACTTTGTGGGTTAATAGGGAGAATGTATGAATTAACATATCAACAAGTTAACAAATCTTCAGTGATAGTGAGAAAAGGCAAAGTTTGTGTAGCATTGTTATTCAGGACATGTTTCATAAAGTCATTCCTGTTTTTTTGTCTTTTTTGAAGGTAGAAAATAATTTAACTGAGAAGCCATGGCTTATACTTGGTTATATTCTAAGCACTTAGAACAGGCATTAAACAGAGTTGGTATTCAGTATATATTTGTTTCAGTAATGGTAGTAGAGGAGAATGAGGAGTGAGAAAATAGAGACAGAAGGAGAAAGTAGCTGAGGAAATAATCACATACCACCTGGCTTCACAGTACAAAAGATATATATGTTTTGAAATGTAAGTTTTGTTGGCAATACTGGGGCCTGAACTCAGGGCCTTGCATTTTCTAGACTTTATAAGGCAGGCACTCCATCAGCCCTATTTTGTACTGGATTTTTTTTTTTGAGATAGGCCTCCTAACTATTTGCCTCAGGCTGGCTTGGAATTGCGATTGTCCAGATCGCTGCCACCTGAGTAGCTAGGATTACAGGTGTGAGCCTCTGGCTCAAAGTAAATTTTTTTTAAAAAGAATTTTATTTGTGCTGGGTGGGGGTACATTGTAGCATTTACAAAATTTCCTACAATATACCAAACATATCATATTTGAATTTACCCCCTCCACCATTCTTTATCCCTCTTCCCCCATTTCTGAAATAGTTTCAACAGATATCATTTTTCCATTTGCATACATGTACACACAGTATTTGGACTATATTCACTATCCAGCACCCTTTCCCCACCTCTTCCCCAGAATATTTAAAATTTTTCAGAGAACTAGTTCTCAAAATTTAGCATGCAGTAAAGGTATTTACTGGGATAATTGAATAATAGAATGCAAGTTTTCATCTCCAGAATGTATCAAAGTAAGTCCAGTGTAAGGAGAAATAATTTGAAATTTTGACATCTCCCCAGCGGTTTTTGTTGCTGTTGCTGACATGCATGTTATTACCTTTTAATGCCAACATTTCCACAGGCTTCATGGTCACCATGAGAGCTAGAAACAAAGCAGTTATTTCAGAATTCCTTTTTCTGGAACTGACAGATTATCTAGAACTGCAACCCTTCCTCTTCAGCCTATTCCTGTTCATATACATGGTCACCGTCATTGGAAACCTGCTCATCATCCTAGCTGTCAGTTGTGACTCCCATCTACATACCCCAATGTACTTCTTTCTCTCCCATTTGTCCTTCACTGACATCTGTATGAGCACCACCACAATCCCAAAGATGCTAGTGAACATCCAAACACAGAATCAGATAATCACTTATACGGGATGCCTTGCACAGGTTTGTTTTGTCATGATTTGTGGTGGTTTAGAGAATAGTCTCCTTGCGATCATGGCCTATGATCGCTACATGGCTATTTGTCACCTCTTGAGGTACACAGTTATTTTGACTCCTTTCCTCTGTATCCTGATGGTTGTAATCTCCCTGCTTGTTAGCATTTTGAATGGCCTACTCCACAGTTTGATGCTTTTGCAGCTGTCATTCTTCACAGACCTGGAAATCCCCTACTTCTTCTGTGAACTTGATCAGATTATCAGATTTGCCTGTTCTGACACCTTCATTAACAACATTCTGCTGTATTCAGTGGCAGGCCTGTTTGCTTGTATTCCTCTTTCTGAGATTATTTTCTCTTACACTCAAGTCCTCATGTCTATTTTGCGAATCCCATCAGTTGTGGAAGGTATAAAGCATTTTCCACCTGTGGTTCTCACCTATCAGTGGTGTCCTTATTCTATGAAACAGCCCTTGGAGTGTACATGAGGTCTGATGTTACTGACTCTTCCACTAAAATTATAGTGCCATCAGTGATGTACAGTGTGATCCCTCAAATTCTAAACCCATTTGTCTACAGTTTGAGGAACAGAGAAATAAAGGGAGCTTTGAGACAACTCATTCAGGTGCCATTCCTGTGAGTTTTGCTTATATTTTGGATTTGATTTTTGTAGAATTAGTTAATGGGACAGAAATATTGATGAGTCAAAATTCCTGAAACATTCATCACCAAGTTCTTGCAATAATGACACAGCAGTGTGATGTCTAAGTATATCTCACTTTTGGCTTCAGGCCTAGCTTTGTCCTTTTATTTCTCCCTTTTTCTGTTATAATTGGTGAATGATTTCAATCTCTAAGCTCAAATTCTTTGTTCTGTTTCCATACAAAGAAAAACTGTTGGGGGTTGTAACATCTTTTTCTTGATTTGTATCAAAAGAAGGAAATTTGTGGAAGGAGGATAGAGTATTCAATGGTTAAAGACACTAAGTGACTCTATTAGGGTGAGATTCAGTCTATTTCCATGGCTATAGTTATGTGGGCTGCATCCAACAGGCAGACCTACCTACTATGGGACAAAGGAAATGATCTATCAGACAAGATTAAGTGATTCCTGAGATCTTCCCAAAGATGGTACCCTTATGAGGTCACATAAGCATTCACCATACAGTTTCAATTCCTAGGTTTGTAAGCTGGTACATAAATTCATTTTGTGCCATTACTTCTATTTATGTAAACATTAAAGCCAAGTTATGGAAACAACCAAGATGCCCCACTACTGATGAATGGATCAAGAAAATGTGGTACTTGAACATAATGGAATTTTACTCAGCCATGAAGAAGAATGAAATCTTATCATTTGCAGGTAAATGGATAGATCTAGAGAACGTCATTCTGAGTGAGGTCATCCAAGCTCAGAAAACCAAAAATCGTATGTTCTCCCTCATATGTGGACTATAGGTCTAGAGCAAATGCAGCAATGTGGTTCGACTTGGATAACATAACAAGGGGAGAGCACATTTCGGTGATATAGAAATAGGTAGAAAACCCAAAACATGAAAGCATTTGATGTCCCCACTCCAGAAGAACTAATACAGAAACCTTAAAGCAACAGAGGTTATCATCAGAAGGGGATCAGTAACCAGGGTAGAGATCAATTAGAGATGAATGAACATGGGTCATAACATGTGTACATGAAAGCAATGCTAGGAATAGTTCTGTATAGCTGTCCTCAACTCATCTAGCAAAAACACTTTGTCTTCCTTATTAGGCTTGTCTCTTTTCTTCAACAAAACTAGTGATAAAAGCAGAACACGACCCACCTGGAACTGAGTGGGGAATGGGGCAGAGGGGAGAAATGACCCAAATAATTTATGCACATGTGAATAAAAAAAATTAAAAAAAGAATACCTTGGTGATTTACTCACTAGGGTTACAAGTGTGAATGAATGTCATAGTATAATCTGAGATATTCATTTCCCTAAACTTCCATTCTTTACCTCTGAAATGAACAGAAACCACAGTAACAAGCGATATCTCAAATCAATTGGTTTAAACGAAGTTTAATGTGTGTTACTTCTTTAAGGAAAACATAAAACAGAGCAAGTGATGCTCCAGGTGTTACTGATAATGTTTTTCTTTTGATGTATGACTTTTTAAAAATTCTGGCTTCTTTTGTTTAATAAAGGGAAGCATATGTTTTTGCAAATTAGTGCTTTTCTTGAAGCCAAGAAATTTCACTGTTTATGACCTAGTTAAACTAAGTAAGTAGCAAAGCTATGCTTTAAAACATTCCACGATATTGAACATTTGTTCTCTCTCTCTGTCTTTCCCTCTCTCTCTCCCTTTCTCTGTCTGTCTCTCTCATTCTAATTAGATAAACAAAGACTTGTATTCTTCTTGATTCTGTGACAGTAGAGATGGAGCTTAGAATGTGACTGGCTAGAGTAGATCTGTGTTTGTAAAACAGACTTGTTTGTGCATCCTTTGCTCTGAATGTAGTTCCTTCAAGGTCAAAGAAAAATTCAATTTTCTTTATTTTTGCATATCTGCTATTGTTTAAAATCTGCTAATCCTAAAACAAATGCTTCTTTACTAATCTGAGACTTATTTCGAAAATGACTCTTAATAAAGAACACCAACATTTAATTAAACCTGTGCTGCTTTTTTACATGAATAGAGGCCTAAGCCCCTTGAAAACTCATTCCTAGCACAATAACTTTTTTGTTAGCTTGTTTTTGTTGTTTTTGTTGCTATTTTTTAAAATTCCTTTTCTGTTCTTTGAAATCTGACATTAGTTGATTCTGTTGGGGCAAAGGTATGTGTGTGGGTGTGCAGGGATTTCCTTTGTCCTGAAGTGATTTATTTCAAGAGCTTTTAAGAGGATACAGGTGAAAGATCCCCCAATCTGTTGGAGAGAACTTAATACTCCTTGCACTAATTCTCACCTCACTCAGAACAATAGTGATAGTGCTAAATTATTTCTGAAGGTAAGATTGTATGCCTCATGTCCATCATGCTGCAATATTCTTGCTTCCAATAAGTTCATACTAAATGTAGCTTTAGGATTTCTGCTCTTCCATGCTTGCTTCTTATTCTGCCTTAGTTTCTCCCTTGCTTTTGTCTATTTAAAAATATATCCCTAGTGTTATGTACATCACAGATTTTATTCTGACTTTTACTATATATTCTATGAGTCATCACTGATTTTATTTCTTGTGATGCATTTATAATTTTTTGCATGTAAATATAATCACAAATTGAAGTCAGTGAGGCTGTTACTTGTACTGTTTGGCATTATGACAACTTGTTTTTTAGGGAGCAAAGAAGCCTATTATGTTTTAAAGGAATATCAAGTATAAGTCTTTTTCTGTAGGGAATACCTTACACTGTATGTTTTCAAATGTGACACATATGAAGTATGTGTATTGTGTTGGTTTATTGTTAGACTGGACTATTAAGAATTATGTTTGGGGCCGAGGTGTCTTTTTTATAACTGTTGATATTTTATCATCACTATTAATCAGCTTTGATATACAGAATGAGTCACATGTGTTTGTAGAGTGATAAAAGTGTGCATTTAATGTTTCTAAGTTTTAACTGCATGAGAAGTAAAGTCATGAATCAATAAAATGGATTAAAATAGTCTTTTTTTCTGGCAATTTGATGATATGTATAGTCAGAAAAGTAACTAATTACTGCTGAAGTTTAAAAAAATTGAAAATATTTTCAAAAACTATTTTAAATGACACATGCTAATTCTTTTAACTTGGAATTTTGTAATTTAATCTCAAAATGTAAATATCTCCATAGCCACATAATTTTATGAGACCATTATAATTATTTTTGTCAATTTGTTGCTGAGCCATTATGATATGATTTCTAAATTTGTGCAAACTTATACAAATATTACAACCAATCTTATACCTTGAAATATAAAATTCACATAGATTATCTAAGTAGCTTGAGATGGCTCTCTGATGTTATTTCCACAATGAAGATTCTGTTACAATGAAACACGCTGAGAAAAGCACATAGGATAGGGAGAAAAGGGTAAGGTAGTGCACTGGAGGAGGGGCAGGTACATCAACTTAAGCACAATACATGTACAGGTATAATAACAAGGCAAAAATTCCACTGAACAATGAACAGACACCTAAACAACAAAGGACAAAATGAAAAGTCATGCCAAAGGGCACATGTGGGTAAAAGAAGGACAAAAAGAAGGTGAATATGGCATATGTACTTTCTATGTAAGAATGAACATAGAATATTGAAACCTATTAACATCACAATAAAGAGGGCCTAAGGTAGAAAGAAGAAAAATGAAGGGTATGAACCAATTCAGGATTTGATACACATATACATGGAAATGTCATAATGATATTCCCAGTGTAGTTTTCTTAAACAAACAAAAATATCTTGTTTCAAAAACAAAGGACTGGAAGGTAAAACAGGATTTGTCCATGGAGTGGTATCAGTTAGAAGTGGGAGGTAAAGGGAAGATGCGGAGGAGGGTGTGTGTGGTGTAAATATTATGCATTAAAATGGAAAAATGAGACCTGTTGAAAAATTCTAAGAAGTGGGAGTGATAAAGGAGAATGATGAAGGGGATGAATTTGACTAAGATATATTGTAAATACATTTGTATTTATACAAGGCCACAATGTACCTTGATATAACAATAATATGATAATAAAAGTAAAAGTTGATACATAAAAATCATTTTGGATAATTAAAAAAGAAACAATTACACGTGTTGTTATTCCTGAAACTTTGACACATTTCCAAATATTACTTAAACTTTAATTTACCTAATTAAATTTTATTTTAGTATCAATCATTTGGAAGATCATTTTTGAGAGTAGTTATAATTTACTTTTGCTTTGTTGTGCAACTTGTATCAATTGCCTTTTTATTGAAATGGCAATCAGTGGTTTGATTTTAAAAAGTGTCTGAGAAATATATCTTTTTGATATTGTTCTATAATATAAAAATCATACTGAATTTCAAAATTTTGTTTCATGAAAAATTTTGTGACTTTGAAGATTTATGTGTTTTTCCCCCAGAGGGTAATAATTATCAAATTCTCAAAGGTACTGACATGTAAAAGTTTCAGAATCAGATTTACTTTCTAAGAGCTTAGCAATTTTAATCTTTAATATTATTTTATTATTTATTTATTTATTGTTGAACTGGGGTTTGAACTGTCAAAGTACTTCAACACTTAATTTGTTCTGTAATCTACTCTAGCTAGCATTTTCAGGTGAATAAAAGTATACTTTCAGTAGTTTTTGTCTTGGTTTTATTTTTATTTTTTTTAGTAATTTAGAGAGTACTTTATTAGTTTCTGTAATCAAACCCACTTAGACAAGATCTATATTTAAAACAGTGTGTTAAAATGTTTAACATTAAAAAGTTCTGTCAGTTGTTAATGAAAAAGTTAATCATAATTATAATAGAAAATAAAAGGAATTATTGCTTATGACAATAACTTCAGAATTTATGGATACATTGTGGTGTGGATCAGGACTTTATTGAATCCTAATGAGGTATACTCTTCCTAGGACTTAATCTCCTCAGAGTCAACAGGGAGTGTGAGATGCAAGTGCTGTACTGTGAAAATTATTGTAGAGGGAGCAAATTAAGTGTCTTTTCATGTGTCCAAAGTATGAATTCTTCTAAATGGATATAAATCTCCAAATTTATCACCTTGCCCTTGCTATAGTCTCATTGCCTTCCACATTTATAGCAAAAGCAGTCTTAGTGATCTCTATATTCATTTGACCCAACTGTTCTCCCATATTTTTCTGAGTCCTCTCAGATTTGGCTTTAGTGTGATTTCTTATCTGGCAGACTCAACAGTTACCCAAACCAGCCATCAGTCAGGTCTCTACTCTCAAAAATACTTTCCTAACTTCCACTGCTAGATATTATGGAGAATATTACAAATCTATGTCCCAAGCCAGTGGTAAGCTTAGTTGTTTCTTGGGGGTTTCTTTGAGTCTTTTGGTCAATTAAAGGCCTCAGTCATGAGAGTAGGCAGGATGGAAGTCCCAGATTCTGCTACAGTAAGCATGAAGCTTAGAATGTGCCTGGGTAGGGTAGATATACATTTATAAACAGAGTTGTTTATGCCCAACTTACTATGAATGTAGTTCTTTTAAGGACAAAGAAAAGTGCTATTTTCTTCATATCTACACATCTGTTTTTGTTTTAAATCAGCTAATTCTAAAACATTCCTTCCTCCACCAATTTGACATTCACTTTAGAAATGAATTAGTTCCAGCTATTACTAAGAACATAGCACCCCAACATTTAATTAAACCTGTACTGCCTTTTTGCCTGATTTAATCAAAGGTGGAAAGAACTAGAGAATTAAATCTATTGAAAACCCATTCTGAGCACAAAGCAATATTTTTCTTTTTTTCATGTTTTTAATTGCTGTTATACTTGGGGTATATTGTGACATTTATAAAAGTTTTAAAATATATCATAGTCCAATTCACACCCTCCATCATTCAACTTTATCCCAACAATTCCTAGAATAGATTCAACAGGTCTCATTTTCTATTTACATATATGAGCACATACTATTTCTACCATATTGTTTCTTTTCTTACAAACCTCATATTAGTCAATTCTCTTGGAATATGGTGGTGGTGTGTTTGCAAGGATTTCCTTTTTTCATCAAGTGATTCATTTCAAGAGCTTCTAAGGGATAAAGATAGAAAGGATGGCCATTCCTCTGCTGACCCCTCCTTCATTCATTACAATAGCAATAATGATAAATTACTTGTTAAGCCAATATATTCTGCTATAATATTCTTGCTTTCAATCAATTTCTATGGAGTGCACCTATGGATTTCAGCTATTTAATAAATTTTTCTTATTCAGCTATAGTTTCTGCCTTGATTTTATTTATATTGAAATATATGCTTTACTCTGTTGTACTATACAGATTTTATTCTTACTTTTACTAAATATAATGTAAAAGTCATGGCTGCAACTTGCATTTTTGCATCAGGAAAACTTTTTTTAAGTAATAAAGAAACCCTACTATGTTTTCAAAATTATTAACTTTAATTCCAGTACTGCAGTAGCTATATAAACTGCATGTTTTCATATGTGACACTTCTATGTATTGTTCTGGCTTATTATGCTAGATTGTATTGTTAAATACTCTGCTGTGGCTAGGTGTCACTTTTTTAATTTTCTTGGTATTTTATGATTATCAATAATTATTTTTGATATGCAGAATGAACCACATTTGTTTATAGAGTGGTAAAATGGTAAGGTCTTATGAGACCCAAGCCCAAAAGAAACAATAAGATTAGAGGTAAGATTAATATACTGAAAACCATGCATCAATAAAACAAAAAGAAGATAAAGATAGGCAAAAAAGAATACACAGATTGAAATTAGATGTAACAAGTGGGATCATGTAGCAGCTATCAGTAAAAACCAGTGTACTATTAGGTAATAGTTTGTAAACATATTCCAGTAAATTAGAAAAGCTATATTATAATGGATACATTTACAGTTACGTATGATCTTATGAAATTGAACCTAGAGCCTATTGAAAAGGCTAAGCAGATTAAAAGTAGCAATGACACTGAAGCACTAATAGAGTGTCCCACAAAGAAACTCTTAGGGCCAGATGGGCCCATCACTGAGCTCTACAAGAGCATTAAGGAAAAATTAACCCCAATGATCCTTAAGCAATTACATAAAGTAGAAAGGAAGCATAATTCCAAACTCGCTGTACAAAACTAAGACTATCCTGACACCAAAACCAGATATGGACACATCAACAGATAATATGGTAAGCCAATTTCCTTGATGAACATACCTGTAAAAATTCTCAATAAAATCCTTGCAGACTAGATTCAGTAAAACATTAAAAAGACCATAAATCATAGTTAGTTGGTTTCACAGTAGGAATATAATTATATTTCCATATCTGTAAAATAACAAATATACTAGAAAAATTAGATAGATCAACCACAAAAGTATCACACGATATTTCCATAAATGCAGAAATACCCTTTACAAAAATTCAATGTCCCTTAATGAGTAGAAGGATCATACCTCAACATAATAAAGTTGATACATGACTAACTCATAGTCAACATTATACTGTATAAAGAAAAACTGAATAATTTTCCTCTAGAATTAGGAATGAAACAAGAGTGTTGATTACCAATACTCTGCTACCACACTTATTCAATATAGTGCTTAAAATTAGATGGACAGCAATAAGGCCAGGGAAAAAGAGGATACTAATAGTAAAGGAAGAAGTGAAAGTATTGTGCTTACACAATATTTTAAAATTCACTAAGACTCCACTAAAAACATTGTTAGATCTGAAGACAAGTACTTTCAATAAGTAGCAAGCACAAAATAACATAAAATTCAATAGCTGCATTATATATCAATCATGAGCTCACTGAAAAACCAAATTAGGAATACAGTCCTACTTATAGTAACCTCGAAAATACCTAGGAATATAATAACGAGGAGGTATAAGATCTTTACAATGAAAACTATAAAATTATAAAACACTGGAGAAGTTGAAAATGCAAGAAATCCCATCTCACTCCAGATAGCTATTCTTGTTTTAGTTTTAGTTTTTTTCAGCTGTTCCTACTAAAACTGCAAACTACAATTCTTGATGATGATAGTAGGAAAAAATAAACCTTATACACTGTTGATGGGAGTATAAATAAGTTCAGACACAATAGAGTGTAAATTCAGTTACTATGTAGGTTCCTCAAAAAATCATAAGTAGAACTAACAAATAATCCAACTCCTCACTATTCACTCAAAATATCACATTCAGATTTGGTAGAGGTAACTGTGTATTCAACTTTATTGCATCACTATGCACATTAACCAATTATAGCTATAAGAGTAAGCTTAGGCTTCTGTGAAATCTTGAGTGGAGGAGTTAAAGTGTGGCATATACACAAAGGAATTTTATTGAGCCATAAGGAAGAATGAAATTAATTAATTTGCAAGGACACATAAACAATGTGAAGTAGAAGGTTCATGTTAAGCATAATAAGCAAATGTCACAAAGACAGTAACATAAGTGTACTTTCAGATTTTGAAACCATGGGAAAAGAGGATAGGAAAGTAAAAGGAGTGTTACTAGGGATATTTAATGGAAAATGTGGGAGAGAGAAGGGTTGATAAGAAATATTAATAGAAAATATGAATATGTTCGCAATACTTGATATGCAGGACTGGAAATACCATAAGGAAGTCTACAAGCTTGTATAATTATTATACACTAATAAAAATATGGCCTCAGGGATCAGTTTAATGAGGACCTTTGAATATTATGCCCTTGGGGATGCAAGGACGATATCAGTCAGCCTGTGACCATCTCCATCAACACATGAAGCAGCACGTGAAACTCACTGAGAGAGATGATCCTTCTTGACCAGAGCCCATAGACTCATTTGGTCTGTGCACACTTCATGAGGACATGTCTCCCGTGACAAGGTGAGGTGCTGACAATCATTTGTTTTGAAACTGTCCACATAATCAAAATTCAGTAATATCTTGAAGTAAGGTCAGATATAGTTTACATATAGATCTCATTTGTTATTTAATTCATTTTAATTGTTATATGTTTCCACAGATATATAGTGCCAAATGAATATTGGTATCACAGATGCTTTCTTTCTCATTTTTCTACCTGACCAGCAATCCCAGACGTGGTTTGCAAATAAATAATTTCCTTATATTGACATTTATCATGTGAGGGGTATTCTCTTTCTTTCCTCCTTCCACAATCACCCAAAACAATATTTTTTTCTAGGAAGTTAATAGTACTTAGAGCAAAATTTCTTAATAGTAAAGAAAAATTAATGACAGTGTAGGGTCCCTTGTGTTCTGTACTATGATAGGTGCTTTTGTTCCATTCTTTTCTCATTGAGAAATAATCCCATCTTTTTCCAACTTCACTGAAGTATAATAGAAGAACATTTGTGTTTGTTCAATGTGCACAGTGGCATACTTGGTTATACATATACACGTTAAAAAGCAATTACACAAACGTGATAATGAACACATGCATCATGCATTTCCCCTTGTACAAATATAACATGCAGATTTTTCATACAGTCGATGAATTTTTCACTTCTTACAGTCTGTGCTGGACTCTAGATTACATTAAGAATATGTGAGTCAAATATTATTTCATGGTAAGTTCCAAATTAGCCAATTATGTCTTCTCTTGAAGATAGAGACCATCATATTACACAAACACTCATATTATGACCCTGGTTATCTTCTAAGCATCTTATAAGTGAGTGTTATCTGGTAAGTTTTATTTTCTTGAGAGCAACGTATCCCTTTTACTGTTATCTGTTTTCTTATAAGTCTATTCATTTCAAACTTTCTTTCATTTAACTGCTCTTTTAAAATGCTATGCTACCTATCACCTAAAGGGAAGAAATGCTTAGGATGAGATAGAGAATATAATAGATAAGAATTGCCCATCTTTTCTGATAGTTTATTGTTAAAGGAGAGGACTTAAATTTCTGTGGTAAATGTTATGAGATTAAAGTAGAGACAACATTTCTAATCTTTGCTCAGATTCCCCTGGAAGGATGGAATCTACCTGCTGTAAGAAAATTCTTGGTATTAGGGAATATAAATTAAGTGCATCAGAAAACTACAGGTTTTATTCAAGAAGAGAATAGTAAAATTAGGAAGGTAAATTATGAGATCTAAATGATCCTTTAGGAAAGCTAATTCTGTGCTTTCCAAGTGAGTGAACCATGATTTATCAGGGGAGTCAACCCTGCTTTCAAACCATTTGAGCTCAATACAGTCATTGCCTAGGACTGTTTATTTCACATCCGTGATAAAACTTCACATTGCTTAAGTGCCCTTGTGAATAGATGGGGGAGAGAGTAGGAAAGAGCTCTGCAATTTATCAACATTTTCAGAGGTAGTGAAGGAAAGCACAGATAGTGTAGCATTGATCTAGATGATAAATTTCATAAAGTCATTCTTGAATTTTTCATTGAGTTGAAGGTAAAGAATAATTATGATTGGAAAGTCCTGGCTTATACTTTGTTGTATTGTCTGCACTAAGCACAATTTGTGAAATAGAGGTGCTATTAATTATACATTTATTTCAATAAAGGGAATGGAGAGAAATATGAATGCAAACATACAGAAATGAAAGAGAACATAGCCTAGGAAAACAGTCACATATCAAACTGGATTCATAACATAAATGATGCTTTAAAAATTACAGTGAACTAGATCTCAAAATGTAGTGTGCAGTTAAACTGTCCTGAGGGCTTATTAAAAAATAGAATGCAAGTTTTCATTCCCAGAATGTATAAATAAGTTTGGTGTGGGGAGCAAGAATTTGAAATTCCAATTTGTTCTCAGGTAATGTTGCTGCCACTGACCATATATTTTATTATCTTTTCACTCCATCTTTTTCATAAGCTTACTTGACAACATGGAAGCCAGAAAACAAACAGTTGTTTCAGAATTCCTTCTTCTGTGATTGACAGCTGATCCAGCTATGCAACCCTTCCTCTTCAGCCTGTTTCTATTCATATACCTGGTCACTATCTTGGGGAACCTGCTCATCATTCTGACTGTCAGCTCTGACTCCCATCTCCACACCCCCATGTACTTTTTCCTGTCCAATCTCTCCTTCACTGATATTTGTATAAGCACTACCACAATCCCAAAGATGCTACTGAATATCCAAACACAGACTCAGAGCATCACTTACACAGGATGCCTTTTACAGGTCTGTTTTGTCCTGATTTTTGGTGGTTTAGAGAATTGCCTCCTTTCTGTCATGGCCTTTGACCACTATGTGGCCATTTGTTACCCTTTGAGGTACACAGTCATCTTGACTCCTTACCTCTGTGTCCTGCTGATTATAATCTCCTTGCTTGTTACCAACTTGCAGACCTTTCTCCATAGTCTGATGCTATTGCATCTGTCTTTCTGCACAGATATGGAAATTCCCCATTTTTTTCTGTGAACTTGTTCAGGTTATCAGGCTCTCCTGTTCTGATACCCTCATTAATAATATACTGATATATTCAGTGGCTACTCTAATTGCTGGTATCCCTGTTATTGGGATTATTTTCTCTTATACTCAAATTTTCACCTCTATATTGAAGATCCTGTCAGTGAGAGGCAGATATAAAGCATTTTCCATATGTGGTTCTCACCTGGCAGTGGTGTCTTTATTCTATGATATGGCTTTTGTTGTATACATGATTTCTGCAGTTATTGATTCCTCCACTAAAAATGTAGTGTCTTCAGTGATGTACATTGTACTCCCTCAAATGCTAAACCATTTTATCTATAGTTTGAGGAACAGAGAAATAAAGAGAGCCTTGAGATATATCATCATTGGTATACCATTTCTGTGATTATAGTGGCTTCCTCAGTCTGGAGTTTGTAGAATCAGTTAAGTATCAGAAATCTTGATGAACAAAAATTTATGCCTTCCATCATCAAGTTCTTGTAATAATCACATGGCAGTGTGGCGTCTAAGTATGTCAACTTTAACTTCAGACCGAAGTTTGTTTTTTTCCCTACTTCTGTTATATTTGGTGAATGATTTTAAATCTAAGCTTCATTTCTGTGTTCTGTTTTCATAGAAGCAGAACCTGAGCTAGGGGTTCTAACACATTTTTATGGATCTATCTCAGAATAAAGGAAATGTGTGTAAGGTGGGTATAGCATGGAATGGTAAAACAAGCCAGGGATTATATCTAAATAATAGATTCATCCTATTTCCGTGGCTATGCTATGTCTTTTCCACAGTAGATTAATTAATTCCTGAGACCTTCCCTGAAAAAATAATATTCTTGTGAAATCATAATCATCTTTAATACTTAGTTTCATGTTCTAGTTTTATACACTATACTTAAAATACTTCTGTGCTATTATTTCCCTATATATCAACATTAAAGACTCACTTTATGGCTCAGTCACATGGGATATGAACCTGTATGTCACATATAAACTGAGAAACTTATTTATCTAAGCCCCCACACACCACTTCTGAAATGAAAAGAAACCACAGTGAGAAGCAGCATCTAAACTTTTGGGTTTACATGAAGTTGAGATGCTTACCACATCCTAAAGGAAAACATAAAACAGAGCAAGTAAAGTTTGTTTATTTCAAAATCTGAAATTTTTGCCTTGGCTTTTCATTTTCTTTAATAAGAGGAAGCATGTGGTTTTTCTATCAAGACAATAAATTTCATTGTTTAGGACCTAGTGAAACTCAACAGGTAGAAAAGCTGTTCTTTAATATATCAATATTCTTATCAGGTGACAGGAACAATTGAAAATGAATGATGCAGTGGGGAGAGAAAGTATTCAACAATGATATGATTAGGTCTAAGAGTTTTAATGACCCTGTGCCTGAGTATTTCAACTTTTCAACTGTTTTTCACTTTTGTTTCCTCTTTCCATAGGCAGGGTGGCTAGGATAAGCTGGAATTTGTATTTCTTGCTTCTCAAGTGAACTAGGCCCTAATAATTCCTCAGAAGGTTACTTTTTGGTTAACTCCTTTCTCCTGTTATCTGAATCAAAACAGAGTGCTCTGTTGTATTTTAAAACGGTTCATTTTCTCTTACTCCTGCCATGTGTCACAAAGAAAACACTAATATTTATTATGAGAGCCTGGTCATGCTCCTAGAAGAAAATCTAATAAAAATATGGGCACTGCAACTATGACTGGAAAAAATATTGTCATCTTTTAAAATATTTCCTATATACAAATTGTAATTCTCTCTTTCTCTTTCTCTACTCTCTTCTCCTCCCTCTCCCTTTCTTCCTTTGTATCTATATCTCAATGTAATTACATAAAGATAACAATGACTTGTATCCTCCCTGATCCTCTTACAATAGGAATGACTAGGGCAGATCCATGTTTGTAAAACAGCCTGTTTGTGTACACTTTGGTGTGAGCATAGTTCCTTAAAGGACAAAGGAAACTGCAATTTCTACGTATCTGCAGATCTGCTTTTGTTTTAAATCTGCTAATTGTAAAACATTTACTTCTTCATCAGGTTGAGATTCATTTTGGAAATGATTTAGTTTCACCTATTACTGTGAAGAGAGCACAGTAATAGGTGAAACTAAATTCACCTATTACTGCTTCTTACCTAATTTAAGGAAACGTAAAAGCACAGGACGAAACCTCTTCAAAATCCATTCTGAGCATAAAGCCATATTTGTATTTCTTTGCTTTTTCTCTTCTTAAAAACATGATATTCATTGATTCTGTAGGAGTATTGTGGAGATGGGTGCACAAGGATTGCTTTTTATCATGATGTAATTTATTTCAAGAGCTTCTAAAGTGATACTAATGAAGGAATGCCCATTATTGTGCTGGAAAGTTGGATATGCCTTCAACTAGCCCCCACTTCACTCACAACAATAGTGATAATGATGAATTATTTGTCAAGTCCTGTATTGTGTTTCATGTCCATAATGCTGCAATATTCTTGCATTCAATCAGTTTGTATGGAGTATAACTTTTGGGTTTCATCTGTTTAATGCATGTATCTTATTCTGTCATAGTTTCTGCCTTGATGTTGTCTATTTCAAAATATGTACTGTATTATTTTTCACAACAAAAATTTTATTTTGCATTTTACAATATATATTGTAAAGATCACACATTGAAATTAATGAGACTGTAACTTGCACTATTTTGCATTCTGATGTGAGATATAATTTTATCAGATTAAGGCAATTATTTCTATGAATTTGTGACTGCAGTCTTTATGGCATTTCTGCATTTGTGCAATCCTATATTAAACTTTCATCCATCTTATTACCCAAGAAAAAATAAAATGCACATAATTAGATTTTTTCAGTTGCTTGAGATGGTTTAGTGATAGTTCTGCTTCAACAGTATAGAGGCTGTCAGTTGTCAAAGAAAAGGAAATCTTATTTCTACCATAATGAGAAAATAAAGAGAGTTATTTCTTATGACAGTGACTTCAGAATTTGGGAATGGGTGTCTGCATAGATCAGGGCTTTATGAGTTTCTAATGGGTTGTTCTCTTCCTAGCATTTGCTCTGCTCAGATTCAACAGGTAATGATACTAGAGATAGCAAACTGAATTTCCTTTCCTGTGTCCAATTCTCATGGTCTGACTTCAAATATACATGAATTTCTCCTAAAAGAATATAAATCTCCAGAATTCTCAGCCTGCTCTTCCTACAATATCATTGCATTCCACTTCTATCATAAAAAGGCCTACTAGAGATATCTATATACAGTCTACACAATTCTACTCCCATATTTTTCTGACTTTTCTCAAATTTGGCTTTAGTGTGATTTCTCATTTGGCAGATTAACAGTTGCCAAAAACAATAACCAGTTAAGTCTCTAGTCTTGAAAACACTTTTTGACTTCTGTTGCATGATGATAAGGAGAAAATTACAACTCCATGTCCCAAGTCACTAATGAGATTTTATTTCTTGGAGGCTTCTCTGAATCTTTTAGGCATTCTACATCTTTGTTTATGAGAATAAGCAGTATCCAAGTATTGAGATTGCCTGTATTTCTCAAATTAAGTAGATTTATGGAGAAGAATGGAACCAGGTACTAATATATCACCAGGTACAAATATCAACTGCAAAGGGATTAAAACTTAAGTGTAAGACTCCAAAACCATGAAACCTGTGGAAAGAAACATGAGAAATGCTTTATTTTTCTAAGCTACAGATTATTTTGTATATGATACAAATGCATAGATAATATAAACAATAAATCAAACTAATAAAGCTTCTGTATAACAAAGGAAAACAATCAATAGAGTCCAACCAAGAGTCTCAGAGAAATATTTGTTCGTTAATCATCTGACATGGTTAATATTTAGACTATTCAGTGAACACACATGCATACATACACAAACCTGATTAGTAAAAAAAAACTGTAGAAAATGGGCTAAAGTGCTGAATAGAAATTTCTGGAAGTAAGATATACAAATTGAGAACAGATCTAAAAGATGGTCAGCATCATTAACAATTCTAAATATGTGAGCCATAACCACAATGTGATACCACAGTATCCAATAAGTCTGGCTTTTATGCAAATGACAGAAGATAACGTATACTAGTGGGGATTTATAGAAAGAGAAGTGAATTGTGGTGCAGTTATGGTGAAAATGTATACTGGTATGACCATTATAGAGAACAGTATGGAAGGTCCTCAAAAAACTAAAAATCGCCCTGGTGACATGGCTCAAATGGTAGAGTGCCTATCTAGCAAGCACAACACCCTGAGTTCAAACATCAGTAACACCTTCTCCACTAAAAAAACAAAATGAAGTAGAAATAGGTCTAGGAGGTGTCACTCAAATGGTAGAGCCTTGGTCTAGCAAGTATGAAGCCCTGGGTTCAATCCCTAGTATGGATAAGAGATAAGTAAAGGAAAAGGAAGATAGAGATACGATTCAAAAACTCAAGAATCTCAGTGTAGGTTGACAATTCATCTCCAAAGAGTGGAAACAAACAAAAAATTGAACCAAAAACATTAAGCCATTGGGGCCTGCCATTTTTCAGACATAGAGACCTAACACCATATATAGTGTGGTTTATGCATCTGATTGACATACACTGATGCATCATAATCATACAGAGTCACAGTTTATACTAGGCTTCACTCTGTGCATTATATATATTTTGGTTTTATTTTCACTGCTTGGATTTGTATTCATGTCCTTGCACTTCCTTTTAAAAATTGACTCATTTGCTTGTAAGTGTCTTATTTTTCTACATATTTATTAGATATCATATTATGCTTTGATTGCTGTATGCACTGGATAAAGACTAACTCAGAGGCTTTTTCTCCATGTATTGAGAGGATCAAGTGATTTTTTTTGTTTGCTTCTGTTAATGTGGTTTATTACTTTTATTGATTTTTGTATGTTGAACCACCCCTGCATTCCTGGGATGAAGCCTACTTGGTCATGGTGAATGATCTTTTTGATGTGTTGTTGAATTTGGTTTGCCATTATTTTATTGAGGATTTTTGCATCAATGTTCATTAAGGAGGTTGGCCTGTAGTTCTCCTTTTTGGAAGTGTCTTTCTCTGGTTTTGGGATAAGTGTAATACTGGCTTCATAAAATGTGTTACACAATTTTCCTTCCCTTTCTATTTCGTGGAACTGTTTAAGGAGGGTTGGTATTAGTTCTTTAAAGGTCTGATAGAATTCAGCAGAGAATCCATCAGGTCCTGGACTTTTCTTATTTGGGTGACTCTTGATTGCTGCTTCAATTTAATTTTGTATTAGAGATCTATTCAGGTGATTAATGTCCTCTTGGTTCAGTTTTGGATGATTATAAGTACCTAGAAATCTGTCAACTTCCTCAAGATTTTCACATTTATTAGAATAAAGGTTCTCAAAGTAGTCTTTGATGATTTCCTAGACTTCCATGGTGTTTGCTGTTATCTCCCCTTTTGCATTCCTGATTTTACTAATTTGGGTTTTTTCTCTCCTCATTTTAGTGAGGTTTGCCAGGGGTCTATCGTTCTTGTTTATTTTTTCAAATTCTTTGTATTTTTTTTTGGTTTCTATTTTATTGCTTTCAGCTCTTATTTTTAATATTTCTCTCTTTCTATTTGTTTTGTGATTTGCTTGTTCTTGTTTTTCTAGGAGTTTGAGATGTATCATTAGATCATTGATTTGAGATCTTTCAGTCTTTTTAATATATGCACTCAAGGCTATAAACTTTCCTCTCAGGACAGTCTTTGCTGTGTCCCATAGGTTCTGGTAGGTTGTGTTTTCATTTTCATTGACTTCCAGGAAACTTTTAATTTCCTCTTTTATTTCATCAGTGACCCATTGTTCAACAAGCAATGAGTTATTCAGTTTCCAACTGTTTGCATGTTTTTTGTCTTTATTGTTGTTGTTTCATTCTAGTTTTGTTGCGTTGTGATCTGATAGAATGGATGGTATAATTTCTATTTTCTTATATTTGCTCAGGTTTGCTTTGTGCCCTATGATATGATATATTTTGGAGAAGGCTGCGTGAGCTGCTGAGAAGAATATGTATTGTGTAGAAGTTGGATAAAATATTCTGTAGACATCAACTACAGAACATTTGATCTATGGTATGTTTTAGATCTTGGATTTCTTTATTGATATTTTGTTTGGATGACCTATCTATTGATAATAGTGGAGTGTTAATGTCTCCCACAACCACTGTCTTTGAGTTAATATATGCTTTTATGTCTTTCAGTGTATTTTGATGAAATTGGGTGCATTGACATTGGGTGCATGTAGGCTGATAATTGTTATTTCCATTTTGTCTATTTCCCCTTGTATTAATTTGGAATGTCCTTCTTTATCTTGTTTGATCAATGTAGGTTTGATGTCTACTTTGTCAGAGAGAAGTATTGCTACTCCTGCCTGTTTTTGGGTGCCATTGGCTTGGTAAATGTTCTTCCAGCCTTTCATCCTAAGCCTATGCTTATTTCTATCGATGAGATGGGTCTCCTGTAAGCAACAAATTGTTGGATCTTCCTTTTTAATCCAGTTTGTCAAACGCTGCCTTTTGATGGGGAAATTAAGTCCATTAACATTAAGTGTTAGTATTGGCAGGTATGTGGTGATTCCTGCATTTAGTTGTCTTAGTTGTTTGAGTGTTTGATTGTGTGTGGCTAAATCGATGTTACTCTCTACTTTCTTGCTTTTTCTTTTTTTGTAGTTTGGTACTGCCTGCCCTCTCATGGTTATGTTGGGTTTCACTTTCTGTGTACAGCATCCCTTGAAGAATCTTTTGCAGTGGTGGCTTTGTGGTCACATGTTGTTTTAGTTTCTGCTTATCATGGAAGACTTTTATTGCTCCATCTATTTTGAATGATAGTTTTGCTGGGTAGAGTATCCTGGGGTTGAAGTTATTTTCATCCAGTGCCCAGAAGACCTCACCCCAAGCTCTTCTTGCTTTTAATGTTTCTGTTTAGAAGTCTGCTGTGATTTTGATGGGTTTACCTTTTTGTGTTATTTGTTTTTTCTCTCTTACAACCTTGAATACGCTTTCTCTCCTCTCTGTACTTGTTGTTTTAATGATAATATATCGTGGGGTAGTTCTATTTTGGTCAGGTCTGTTTGGAGTTTAGAGATTTCCTGCCCCTGTATGGGCAGTGTCCGGAATACCTCACTCCATGCCCTTCTTGCCTTTAATGTTTTTATTGAGAAATCTATGATTTTGATGGGTTTACTTTTGTATATTATTCATTTTTTCTCTCTTACAGCCTTCAATATTCTTTTTCTACTCTCTGTGCTTGTTGTTTTAATGATAATATGTCATTTGGTAATTCTATTTTGGTGAAGTCTGTTTGGTGTCCTGGAGGCTTCTTGTACCTCAATGGTCACAGTTTTCTCTAGATTTCAGAAATTTTCTGTTATTATTTTGTTGAATATATTACAAATTCCTTTTGTTTGTGCCTCTTCTCCCTCCTCCATGCCCATGATTCTCAGGTTTGGTCTTTTGATGGAGTTAGTGAGTTCTTGCATATTCCATTCATAGGTTTTGAGGTGTTTGAATAATAGTTCTTCAGTTTTTCTTTTAATTTCCATTTCATCTTCAAGTTCTGAGATTCTGTCTTCTCCTTGTTCTAGTCTGCTGGAGTGGCCTTCCATTTTGTTTTGTATTTCTGTTTCATTGTTTTTTCTGAGGTTTTCCATATCATGGGTCACTTCCTCTTTACTATTTTCAATTTTTGTCCTTAATTCATTTATTTTTCTATTTATGGTATTCTTTGTTTCACTTTGGTATTTTTTTAGGGCTCCTTGAGTTCACTTATTTGTTCTTTTGTCTTCTCATATTGTTTATTTTTGTCATCTTGGAATTTCTTGAGTGCCTCCTGTATGTTTTTGTTGACCTTGTCTAGTAACATCTCCATGAAATTCTCAGTGATTTCTTGCAGGATTTCTTCTTCCAGTGTTCTTATGGGCTTCATTGGGTTCCTTGGGATAGTCTATTTTTGTTTTGTTTGAGTCAGATTCCCTCTGAATCTTGTATTAATTTATTTTTTGGGTGAGAATGTTTTCCATACCTTTTTCATCTTCCCATCATTCCACTTCGTGCTGTTTCTGTCCCTGTTCTGTGTGTAGTTTAGTATTAGCTAACTTATAGTTGTAAAACTAATGAAACAAAGAAAGAAAGAGAAAAAAGAAAAAGAAAGAAAAGAAAACAAATAGAGAACCAAAGAAATCAACAAGGGGAAATAGTGGACTAACAAACAGTGAACAAGACAAACACTTAGAAATAAAGGGAAAACAATTCCAGATTCAGGAACAAAGAATTTCAGTCTTAGCATTTCTGATGTTACTCCTTCAGCATCCAGTCCTGGTGTTGGTATTTAAGCAGTAGTTCTTTCATAGTCTTGGCAGGTGGTTGGTCAGGAGATGAGCTTTGTGGACTGCTGTCTGCTCTATTTCAGGCAGTGGCTCAAAACCCACCTACTGTCAGCTGTCTTCTTTTCCAGGCTTTGTTTACTGAACGTTCACATGGATTTCAGCTTCTTGCCCCCTCCCCCTTTTATGGTGTCGAGGCTTGTCTGTCATCTACTTTTGCAGGCTTTGTTTAGTGAAAGTTTGCACAGAGGTCAGCTATTTGCCCCCATCTTCTCTGGTGCTCTCAGAGCACCCCTCCTTCTCTGATGCATGTCCTTTTAGCACCTTGTTTACTATTCAGTTGCTGTTTTGCAGGGTGGAGGTTAGTTTGTCCAGGAGGCTATCCTGGTTTATCCCAGGGGTAGCTGTGGGAATACCATGTGCCACTTATTTGCTCACCTGTTGGTCTGTGCTTCCCAAGCAGGTTTGGAGCTGGCATCTGGTGGTGTGGGAGCCTTCCTGATTTCTCTGTGTAATGTAGTGTGGAGAAGCTTTGTATGGGCAGGGGATTTAGGCTGCCAAAGTTTTGCTTCTGCTTGGTGTTTTTTTTCCTGCAAAGTGTGGTTCCAGCATCTGAGCAAGATTTTTGATTTATGGAGTTCATGCTGTCTGCTTACTCCCTCTAGTTACCATCTTGGATCCTCTTCTATCTGTATTTTTTGTGTTTTTCCTGAATATTGTTTTTCCTAGTATTACTATCTAGATTTTTCTTTTTCCTTTCCTTCCTCATTCCCTACTTTCATTGTTTAATTATTAATAATTTCACCTTTGCTAATTTTTAAATGCCTCATCCATCATCAAAGATGACCTTCTCATTTCTTTTGTCTTCATTGTGAATGTAGTATTTTTTCCCATTTTTTATGATGGTTCAATATTTGTGCATTTTAAATGGATGTTTTGCCTGCAGTTTGCTTAATAACCTCCAAGTGGTTATAAATACAGAGAACCCATGAGAAATTGGCCCAGTAAGAACACTATATAAAGACTGAAGAAGTATCTATCTCAATAATTGTGCAAATAGCAATCAGAAATACTAAGTAAAAGTAGACCTAAAATGGAGATATAAAAACAGATTGTAATGAAATACATTGGATTATTAGAGCATATTTAGAAAATGTATTCAAAAGAATATGAAAATCTAGACAATTATAATTAAATTTCTAGATACACAAGACCTACTGAAATTGAATCAAGAGTATAAAAAATTCTATAAAGATTTATAAGGTGTAATGACAATGAGACACCAATAGAGTTTCACATAATGAAAACACCAAGGTCAGAAGGGTTTATTTGTGATTGCTACAAAAGCATTAAAGAAAAACAAACAGCAAAGACTCCATAGACTATTTCATAAAACAGAAATGGAGGGACACTTACAAACTCATTCTATGAAGTCAGTGTTATTCTGAGAACCAAGCCAGATAAGAACACATCAATGTGATAGGCCAATGTCCATGATGAATATACATGTTAAAATCCTCAATAAAATTCTTGTGAAGCAAATTCAACAACATGTAAAACCGATCATATACCATGATGAAGTTGGTTTCACATCAGATATGTAAAGACATCCAAACATATGTAAAAAATAAATATACTACAGTACATAAATAGGTCAAGGACAAAAGTGACATGATCATTCTGGTGGACAGACAATTCCTTTGACCAGATTCAATGTCCCTTTACAATCAAAGCCCAAGAAAAATTAGGAATAGAAGGATTATATTTCTTATAATAAAGATGATACTTGACAAACGCACACCAAAAATTATACTGAATGTGGAAAACCTGAAATCATTTCCTCTGAAATCAGGAATGAGACAAGTGTGTCAGCTCCCACTGCTCTATCACTACTCTTATTGGATAGAATGATCTAAATCTGAAATAGATCAATGAGGCAAAAGAAAAAAAGAGGAATTCAAATAAGAAAAGATGAAATTGAATTATCCTTGCTTGCAGAGATGATCCTATAATTAAAAGATCTTAAAGACTCTGTCAGAAGCCTCTTAGATCTAAAAAATAGTTTCAGGTTGTAGGAGGATACAAAATCAATATAAAAAACAGCAGCCTTGCTGTATATCAGTAATTAAATCAGTGAAAAAAGAAGACAGGAAAACAATACCATTCACAATTGCCTCAAAAAATACCTAAGAATAAACTTAACCAAGGAGTTGTAAGATCTGTATAATTAAAACTATAAAACACTGAAGAAGGAAATTGAAGAAGATACTAGAAGGTGAGAAGAACTTCCACGTTTATGGATTGGAAGAATTAATGCTGTGAAAGTGGATGTAGTACTGAATGCAATGTATGGATTCAGTACAATCTCTATTAAAATCCCAATGATCTTCTTTACAGAAATAAAAAAAAATTCTAAAACTCATACTCTAACAAAAAAACCTCCCAGTAGGCAAATCAACCTACATCAGTAAATAACAATGATGACTACGCTCCAGTGGCACATGCCTGTAATCTTAGCTACTGGGGAGGCTGAGAATAGGAGGATTGTGGTTCAAGGTCAGCTCAGCCAAATAGTTTGTGAGACCCTGTCTCAAAATAAACAGAGCCAAAAGGACTGGAGGCATGACCCAAGAAGTAGAGCACCTGCTTCACAAGCACAAATTTCTGTGTTCAAACCCAGTCCCAGCGCCCCCCCCAAAAAAAAAGAACATTGCTGGAGGTGTCATGAAAATATCAGACTTCAACTTATACTACAGGATACAGGCACAAAAACAGACATGTAGAGGAATAGAATAGAATACAAGTCTTGAAATAAGGCAATGCAACTACAGCCATCTGATTCTTGACAAAAGTGCCCCAAATATACTTCGAAAAAAGACTTCTTCAACAAAGGGTGCAGGTCCTCTATTTTATAATACATACATACATGGAAATGTCACAAGAAAACTCTTTGCATAGCTATCATAAACAAATAAAACATTATTTTTTTCTTTTACAAAATTGGAGTATAGGAGGGCTGAACAGGCCCTGTCTAGGGATTTGGTACTAGTGTGTGTGTGGGGGGGTAGGAATTGGGAAAAGGGCATGGGAGAGTGAATATATTGCAAACTCTCTGTACACATATATGTAAATGGAAAAATGAGACTTGCTGAAGCTTTTACAGGAAAAGGAGGCAGGGGAATAAAGGATAATGGTGGAGGGGGTGAATTAAGTAAATATAGCGTAAGAACTTTTGTAAATGTCACAATGTACCCCAACCCAGCACAACAATAAAAACAGTGCTGGGAACACTAAATATCCACATGGAGATTATTCAAATTCAATCTCTCTCACTAATTTTGTATGAAAATGAACTCGACATGCACCAAAGAACTGAATGTAAGACCTCAAACTTTGAGAGTACTAGAGTAAGACACAGGTTAATACTTCAAGATATAAGCACAGGCAATGACTTTCTGAATACGACCCAACAGCTCAGGAAATAATAGCAAGTATTAACCGTCGGATTGCATCTAATTAAAATGTTTCTGCACGTTGAAGAAAACAATTAACAGAGTAAAAATGTCCTACAGAATGGGAGACAATCTTGCCATCTGTTTTCTGACTGGGGAATAGTAGCCAGAATATCCTAAAAACTCAAAAATTAAATACGAGGGGGGAGGAGGGATGAGGGAAAATGATGGAGGAGTATATTAAGATATATTGTACAAGCACATATTTAAATGTCGTAATGCATCACTTTGTACAATGAGTAAATGCTAGTAAATCCTACAAAGATAAATACTGAAAGAGCAAATAGTCCAATTAATAACTATGCAAATGAACTGAACCCCAAATCAAGAAGTACAAATGGCAGATAACTACACAAAAGTGTTCTATATTTTTAGGTGCCAGAGAAATGCACTTCCAAAGTATACTGAGATTCAATTTCACTCCAGGCAGAGTGACTATACTGACAAAAATAAATCAACTCCCCTGTAAATCTTAGTGAGGATGGTAGGAAAATGAATCTTTATATATTTGTTCATGGGAATGCAAATGATTTCAAATGCTATGAAATGTGGACTCCATCAGTATGGAAGTTGCTTAAAATTAGAAATTGGATTTCATATGGCCCAGCAGTAGCACGCCTAACTGTATACCTAAAGAATTAAATTCAGCTTATGGTAGAGGTACCTACATATCCAAGTTTATTGCAACTCTATTTATATTAGCCAAGTAATAAAATTTTCCTAGGTACTCATTAAATGATGATTAGAAGAAGAATGCATGGTATATATGCAGAGTGAGCTTTTTTTCTGTCATAAAAAATAATGAAATAATTTCATTTGTAGGAAATATATGACCTGTTTAAATAGATGGTTATGTTAAGCATAATAAGCCAATATCACAAAGACAAGTGCCGTAAGTGTGCTTTCTTGTGTGGAATATAGGTGAAAACAAAAGAACTTGAAAGCAAAATGAGTACTATTAGGGATGTGGAATACAAAGGGGAGGGAGAAGTATTGACACAAAACGGTAATACAAGAGATGAATATGGTCAAGTGCATAGTATGCAAAACTGGAAATGCCACAATGAAATTTATTAGTTTATATAATTATTACATATAAATAAAACTGTGGTCTCAGTATCAGGAAATCAATTGTGATAGATTCCTCATTTCTGTAGTGTTGGTCTTTATGGACATGTCCTCTTGGGATCAAAATTATTGTGTCACAGCCAGTCTAATGAGGAGGTTTGGATATTTCACCCTTGGGAATGCAGAGACTATAACAATCAGCCTGTAAACACCTCTATCAACTCATGAATAGGTTCATGAGCCAAATCTTAGAGAGATGATCTATCTTTACCAAGAATCCATTGTACTTCAGGAGGACAGAAGTTGCATATCCAGGTGAGATATTGACAATTATTTGAAACCAACCAGATAGCCTAAACTCCCTTAGCTAATGCCTTTAAGTGAAGCCAGGTATGGTTGATACATATATTTTTATTTATTTATTCTTATTCATTTAATTAATTTGTTATTTATTTATTTTGCTATATTGACATTGAGTTTGTTAGGGAGTTACTATACCACTTGACTCATGCCCCCAGGCCTTTACTTCACTTAAATTGTCATATATTTCATATATCCATGCTAAATGAATGGTGGTATCACTAATGCTTTCTTTTTGATTTTTTAATGTCACCAGCAGACCTAGAAATGGTTTCTCACATAAACATCTTCATGATGTTCCTATTTAACATGGTAAGCAATTATGTTTCTTCTTTCATCAACTTCCTCATATATCATTTCTTTATGAGAGTGAATAGTGCCTAGAACAAAATTACAGTTAAAAACATGGAAATGATATTATAAATTCCCATATGTTGAGCATAGTGCTGGGAGCTTTTGTCTTTTTCAGGTCTCATTAAAAATAACCTTAGAATTCCTTTTTCCAGCTTCCCTTAAATATAATTGAAGAGAATTTGTATCTACTGAAGACATACAACATTATATTTGGAGAAGCATATACCATACCTAATATTATCACATTTATATTAATTAAAACATTGTCATGATTTTTGTCTTATACAAATAGAATATCCAGCCTTTTCACTCAGCTGATGTTTTTTGTTTGTTTGTTTGTTTTTCAAGCCTGTGCTGGATTTTAGATAACCTTGAGAGTTTGTGAGTCTAACATTGTGTCATATGCTCTCATATCCTCTCTATTTCACCTGGAATGGAAATCACTACTCTATATAAAAATTCCTATTAACACACTGATTATCTTCTAAGCATCTTGTAGGTGTACGTTATGTAGTAAGCTTCTGTTTTCTTTCTTTTTCTTTCCTTGACCACTAATTTTCTTTTTTAAAATACACTTTAATCAGCATATATTAGTTGTACATTTACATTTATGTTTACAATTTTCTTTGGTTAAGTTCATCCCTACCATTATTCTACCCTTTCCCCATCCCTCCCTACCTACCTGAAATTATTCTAATATGTTTTAATATTTTTTCATACAAACACATAAAGAATATCAACCATATTTGCACTCCTTTAACCTCTCCATTCACCCTCCCTCTCCCAATAGTATCCACCCTCCAACAGCACCTATTTTACAACCTTGTCTATCATTATTTAAGTGTATATTCACTGTTCAAAGGAGTTTTGTGGCTTCTTTCTTCTTAAGAGAACTATATCACTTTTAATATCATCTGTTTTTTCAAGTCTATGCATTTCATTCTTTTATATAGCTACTTTCTGTTAAAAATCATCTCACTTATCACCTTGTAGGAAGAACTACTTATGATGAGACAAAGAATCTTATTGATATGGGCTGTCCATCTCATCCTACAATTAACTAAGAAGAGAGTTACATCCCCATGGGGCAGTCTTATGAGATTCAAGCACAGCAAGAGCATTTAAAAATTTTTGCTTAGGTCTTACCAGATTGATCAATTCCAACTGCTCTAAGAAATTTCATGGTATCAAAGTACATATATTGAAGTCATTAGAAGGCTAAAGATTTTGTTCAGGAAGAAAGCATTAAAATTAGAAAAGTAAATTATGAAATCCTAATGATCATTTAGGAATGCTAATTCTGGTCTCTTTGGATAGAGGAACAAAGATTTGTCATCCACAGTGTGGTCTTCTGAGTTTATGGCACTGTACTTGCCAGGTACTAACTGCATATTTCTCACCCATCATGTAACTTCATTTTACCTAAGTGTCCTTGTGGGATAACAGGGAGATAGCATGAATGAACATATCTGCAAGTCAAAAAGATCTTCAGTGATAGTGAGAAAAGGCACAGCCCTACAGGACATATTTCATAAAGTGATTCCTGCTTTGTTGTTTGTGTGGAGGTAGAGAACAATTCTAATTAAAAAGCCATTGTTTATACTTGGTTTTATTCTCCATAATTAGGACAAGGCATGAAGTAGAGTCAGTACTCTCTAGACAATTTTTTCAATAAAGGAATTGAGGGAAATATGGGAGTGAGAAAACAAGCATGGAAAGAGAAAGTAGCCAAGGAAAACAGTCACATATTAATTTAGGTTCACAGTGTAAATGATGTTTTTAAAAATTTCCATGAACTTGTTCTCAAAACTTATCATCCAGTAAGACCATTTAAAGGGCTAGTTAAATAATAGAATGCAAGATTTCATTCCCCAAATATATCAACATTAAGTCAGTGTGGGTGGCAAAGAATCTTAAATTCTAAAACATTCTCAGCTATTGTTATTGTCCACACATTTAATAATAATATGTTCACTCCATCTTTTCTATAAGCTTGATTGTCAACATGAAAGCTACAAACCTAACAGCTATTTCGGAATTCCTTCTTCTGGGACTGACAGATGATCCAGATATGCAACCCTTCATCTTCAGCCTGTTCCTGTACATATACCTGGTCACCATCCTGGGAAACCCGCTTATCATCCTGACTGTCAGTTCTGATTCTCATCTCCACACACCTATGTACTTCTTCTCTGCAATCTGGCCTTCAGTGATATCTGTATAAGCACCATCACGATTCCAAAGATGCTGGTGAACATCCAAACACAGACTCAGAACATCACTTACAAAGGATGCCTTGCACAGGTCTGTTTTGTCTTAAATTTTGGTGCTTTAGTGATGGGTCTCCTTGCAATAATGGCCTATGACCGGATGTGTCCATTTGTCACCCCTTGAGGTACACAGTCATTTTGACTCCTTACCTCTGCATGCTGTTAGTTGTAATCTCTCTGCTTATATTTTGTATTGCTTACTCCACAGTTTGGTGCTATTGCAGTTGTCCTTCTGCACAGATATGAAAATCCCTAACTTCTTCTGTGAACTTGTTCAGGTCATCAGGATTGCCTGTTCTGAAACCTTCATTAATAATATTCTGATATATTCAGTAGGCAGTCGTTTTCTACTATGCTTCTTGCTGGGATTATTTTTTCTTATACTCAAATACTTCTCTGTATTGTGACAATCCCATCAGTGGGGGGACGGTATAAAGCATTTTCCACGTGTGAGACTCACATCTTGGTTGTATTCCTATTCTATGGGACAGCTTTTGGAATATACATGAGTTCTGAAGTTACTGCCTCTTCAACTGAAATCGTAGTGGCTTCAATGATGTACATTGTGATCCCTCAAATGCTAAACCCTTTTGTTTATAGTTTGAGGAATACAGAAATGAAAGGAGCTTTGAGACATCTCATTATTAAGGCATCATTTTTGTGATTTTTTGGGTTATACTTTGGGCTTTTGTTTGTAAAATTAGTTAATGCAATATAAATAAGATGAGCTAAAGTTCCTGGAACTTTCATCACCAAGTTCTTTTATAAATGACCAGACAGTGTGATGCCTCGATTTGTCTTTGGCTTCAAATCTAACTTTGCCTTTTTTCTTTACTACTTCTTTTATAATTAATGAATGATTTCAATTTATAAATTCTGTTTCTTTGTTCTGTTTACATAGAAGCAGAACCTGATTGGTGGTTATAACACATTTTTATGGACATTTCTCAGGTGAAGCAAATTTATGGGAGTTGGATATAGCATGGAATGGTTTAAGAAAACCAGTGGTCAAATCTAGAGTCTGTAATTCACCTTATTTCCATGGCTATGCTATCTGGGTTGCATCCCAAATGCAGACCTACCATAAGGCAAAAGAAATGAACTATCAGACTTGATAAAGTAATTTCTGAGTCCTTCCCTGAAAATCAATTTCTTTATGAGGTCTCATGCACTCACTGCAATAAGTTTCAGGTCCTACTTTTGTGAACAGGCACATAAAACAATTTTGTGCTATTATTTGTATTTATGTCAACATTAAAGAATCTCTTTACAGCTCACTCAGTGAGGTATGAGCCTGTACATCAAAATATAAACTGGAAGATTCATTTACCTAAGCTCCTCCCTATGACCTCTGAAATGAGCTAAACCACAGTGAGAAACAGCATTTCACATCATTTTGTGTTTAAGTGAAGTTTAGGTTCTTACTATTTCTAAAAGGAAAACATAAAACAAAACAAGTGATGCTTGCAGGTGTCACTGAATTTCTTTTATTTTGAAGTATGAATTTTTTACACAGCCTTTTTTCTTTTAATAAAGAGAAATAAGTGGTTTTGTAAATTAGTGTTTTTCTGTCAAGAAAATAAATTTAATTGTTTTGAAATCTAGTAATAATAAGTAGGCAGAAAAGCTGTCCTTTAAAATATCTCAGATATTATCCCATAATATGCTACACTTGTTCTCTTTCACTCTTGGTCTCTTGTTCACTCTCTGTATCTCTCTCATTTTATTTGATAAAGATATAAAGATAACAATGACTTGTAATCTCCTTGATTCTGTTAAAGTGGAGATGGAGCTTAGAATTTGACTGGCTAACGTAGCTCTATGTCAGTGAAACAGTCCTTTTTGTGCATGCTTTGCTTGAATGTATTTCCATTAAAGACAAAGAAGACTGCAGTTGTCTTGATTTAAGCATATTTGATTTCATTTAAAATTAGATAATCCTAAAACATATGCTCATTCACCAGTCTAAGACTTATTTTGGAGATTAACATAAATAAAACAACACTTAATTAAACCTTGTGTTGCTTCTTTGTATGTATTAAGCAATGGCCAAAAGAAATAGAGGACAAAGCCCTTTGAAAACCCACTTTGAGCACAATAAAATATTTTTTCTCTTCTTTTCTTATAAACCTGGCATAAGGTTGGGATATGAGAGTGGTGTGCAGGGACTTCCTAGTCACTAAGTGATTTCTTTCAAGAGCTTTAAATGATTATAGGTAAAGAACCACTCTCCCATCTGTGTTGGAGAGTTGGATGCTTCTTACACTAGCTTCCCTCTCACTCAGAACAAGAGTGATAATTCTAAATTATGTGTTCAGACAATGTTGTTTGCTTGATGTCTATGATGCTGCAGTATTCTTGCTCTTAGTCAGTTTATACTGAGTGTAACCTTAGGATTTCTGCTACTGAATGTATGATCCTTATTCTCCCTTGAGTCTGCCTATTTCTTAATATGTCTTTATTCTGATATACAACACAGATTTGATTCTGACCTTTATAAAATATACTGTAAGAGTCATCATTGATTTGATTTCTTTACTTTTACACATTTGTACTTTTTTATATATAAATGTAATCACATAAGGAAGTCACTGAGGCTGTAATTTTGTGGTTTGCATTAGGACAACTTTCTTTTAAGGAGTCAAGAAGTTCAACTGTTTTCAAAAAATATCAAATATAAGCCCACTTCTGGAGGGGATATATACACTGGATTTTTCATATTTGACACTTTTATGTATTTTGTTGGGTTATTGTTCTAGATTGGACCGTTAAATATTATGTTTGTGGCAGGGTTGTCATTTTCATAACTGTATGAGTTTTTATCATCAGTATTAATTGCTTTTTATATACACAATTATCTGCACTCATTTTTGAGCAATTAGAAGATATATGTAAGGTGCCTTGATTTTAACTGTATAATAAAAAATTGTGAATCAATAAATCTGATTATAATGCTCCATTTTCTGGCCATTTGATGTTACTTGCAGTCAGAGAAGTGACTTTAATTACTGTTGATTTTTTTAATAATTGAAAATATTTTATTTTCAACAACTGTCTTTAGTGACTTGTTTTTTTTTAACTTGGAATTGTATAATTTTATCTGAAAATGGAAGTATTTGCATAGACAGATGTTACTTCATGAGAATTCCACAATTATTTGTGTTAATTTGTTGTTGCAACCTTTACAGCATGATATCTGTATATGTGAAACTCTATACTGAAGTTATATCTCTCTTATTACAGCTCAGGAAAATTCACATAATTAGATTATCTCATTGTTTTGAGATGGCTTAGTGATATTTCTACTAGAACAGTAAAGCTGCTGTCAGTTGTCAAAGGAAAACTATAACTCTAATATACTGAAAAAAAGTGACAATTTCTGTTTATGACAATAAATTCAGAATTAGTGAATGTTTAGTAGCTGGATTATGGCTTTATTGAGTCCTACTGAGGTGTCCTCTTCTTACCAATTTATCTCCTAAGACTCAACAGGTAGTAAGTAAGATGCAAATGTTGTTCTATGGACATGATCCCAAAGACAGCAAACTGAGTGCCCTTCCCTGTGTCTGATGTCCTGAATTCAAATGTACATAAATTTCTCCTAAATGATTATAAATCTCCAGATTCATCATGCTCTACTTTTACAGTAAAAGGTCTCCTAGAGATCTTTGTACTCAGCTTACCCAACTCTTTTATGTTTTTTGAGGTCCTTCAAATCATGCTCTAGTCTAATTTCTCACTTGGAAGATTCACAGTTACCCCAAGAATCAGCAGTGACTCTTGACTCTTCAAACGATTTTCTTGATTTCTGCTGCTTGATGATAAGGAGACTACCAAACCAACTACGAGGTCAGTTAAATTATTTCTCAGAGGCTTCTCTGAAACTTTTGGGCATTCTAAGTCCTCTGTCATGAGAATAGACTATGTTCATGTCTTGAGCTTGCCTATATTTCTTGAATTAAGGAGCTTTATGCAGAAGAATAGAACTAGATGCTAATATATCACCAGGTACAAATATCA
The DNA here is from genome assembly GCF_047511655.1 of Castor canadensis. Taxonomy (NCBI): domain Eukaryota; kingdom Metazoa; phylum Chordata; class Mammalia; order Rodentia; family Castoridae; genus Castor; species Castor canadensis. The sequence continues at coordinate 32,617,243 of NC_133399.1, forward strand.
ATTGAAAATGGATTACAAGTTAAAAATAAGATTCCAAACAATGAAACTTCTAGAAATGCTTCAGGACAAAATCCTTCATGACAGTTTTTGAGTATGATCCCAAACACATAGACAATGTAAGAAAAACTTAATTGCGTTCAACTACATCAAACCAAAAAGATTTTGTATAGAAACATATACACACAATCACACAAAACCTGGTTAGTTAAAAATACAATTAGAAAATGAGTTAAAGATATGAATAGACATTTCTACAAAGAAGACATACAAATTGAGAACAGACTTAAGAAAATGCTCATTATCATCAATAATTAGGAAAATGCTAGCCAAAACAACAAGATGACATCATAACATCCAATTGAGTTTGGCTGCTATGCAAATGGCAGAAGGTCACAAGTACTGCTAAGGAAGTAAAGAAAGGAGAAACCTTCTGCAATTATGATGAAAATGTAAATTGTTAAGATTTTTATGAGAAGAGTGTGGATGTTCCTCAAAACAACTAAAAGCAGGACTGGTTGTACAAGGGTTAAATTTCCAGCTACACAAGCCCAAAGCCAGGATTTCAAACTCTAGTACCACACACACACACACACACACACACACACACACACACACACAGAGGAGTGGGCGTGGAGAGAGAGAAATCCTAAACTAATTCCAGTGTAGGAGTTTCGCTCAAGTGGTAGAGTGCTTGGCTGTCAAGCATGAAGCCTTGGGTTCAGTCCTCAGTATTGCCAAACAAATATAAAAAATAAAAACAGAGCTACCATAAAAAATCCCATTTTGGGTTAAATACCCATACCCAAAGAAAGGAAATGAACATGTCAAAAAAAAAAAAAAAACACTTACACCACCATGTTCATTACAGCATTGTTCATAGTATCCATTATGGGAATCAAACTACATATCCATTAACTCAAGAATGAATGAAGAAAATGGGCTAAATAAAAGCCGGTGGTTTGATTTGGGAGACATTATATTAATTGAAATATGTCAAGTATAGGAACTCAAACAGCACAGTCTCACTCAAAAGAGGAGTGTATTTTGATCTCAGAAGTGGAGACCACAATGATGGTTATGTGAGACTGGGGAGAACAGGACGGATAGAGAGAAGGGTGCAGTCTATCAAGAGGGACAGTATTATTATTTGAGAGGTACAATAAATTCTGGTGTTTTGTGGAAAAGCAGGATGAAAATAATTCACAGAAACACGTAGTTCAACTCAAATTTATTAGAAAAGAGAAATTTGAATATACCCCCAAAACAAAAAAAAATAAAGTTTAAGATGATTGGTTTGCTAATTATTCTGAATTGAACAGTATCTACTATATATAAGAATCAAAATGTCACATATACACCCATACATATGTAAAAAAAGTATTCAAAAATCAAATGAATAAACTTTTAAAAAAGAAGTGAAAGACATACTTCATGTATCAGTAATGAAAAACAAAATATAACACATATAAATGCAGAGTGAAGCCTACTGTAAAGTTTGGATACCGCATGACTATGAACTGTCAATGTGGGTTCATAAGATGTAAAAATACATATTATAAATTGTGGAGAAAGGGCTGTGTTTGTTAGAAGGGACAGGACCTAAATGATTCAGTGCTTTTGGTTCAATTTTGCTCTGAATTTTAACCTTCTCTAAACATAAAGTCTATTTAGAAAAGAAAAAATATGTATACCTGCCATACTCATGTAGTGTCCTAGAACATTTCTTTCTCATTACCTGAAAAGAGGATCTACTTTCTTGCTTTTGGAAATGAGTCTACTGAGCCCCTTGACTGTAGCTTATTAAACATCGGTTTGCATTTATTCTGTCAACTACAGTCTAGTCTTCTTATTTCATATTACAGTTCATTGATTGAAGAAAATTTCTTAGTTTATAACCATGTTACTGAATTTATATGTTATTTTTTATTTCTACTTTTAAAGTTAATGGGCTTAAGATGATGAAGAAAAACATTACAAACTCATACTGCCATAAATTTCAAATAATGCATTTCGATCTTTTTTTTGGTGGTGTTGTAGTTTGAACTCGGGGCTTTGTACTTGCTTACAAGGCAGTCTATCACTTGAGCCACCTCCAGACCTCACCTCAAATAATCTATTTTAAAGCTATAAATCATATAAAATAAAAGAACATGATATACCTTCCAAAGAATCAAAAACATCCTGAATAAATAGACAAATGAACTGACAGTTAAAATTACAAATGGATAATGAACATATGAAGAAATGCTCAAATGCTTGGGCACAAAGGAAATGAAAATCAAAAGACATTGAGATTTCCCCTCACTCCAGTCAAAATGGCTATCATCATTAACACAAAGACCAATAAATGCTGGTGAGGATGTGGGGCAAAACGGCACACTTCTATACTATTGGTGGGAATGTAAGCTAGTGAAACTGCTATGAAAAGTGGTCTGGAGGTCCTTCAAAAATCTAAAAGCAGAACTACCATACAATCCAGCAATACCACTCCTAAGCATATATCTAAAGGAATGTGCTCCAGGATACAATAGAGTCATTTGCCCACCAATGTTTATTGCAGTGCCATTCACAATAACCAAGCTTTGGAAACAGCGCAGATGCCCCACAATTGATGAATGGATTAAGAAAATGTGGTATATATATATAAAACACAGTTTTATTCAGCCATGAAGAATAATGACTTTTTGTTGTCTTGGGCACCCTCTCATGGGACTCCTCCCAACCCTGGGGGCTGTTCTCTCATACTTTATACATTTCTGTGTCAATAAACTCTCCTGCTTTACACTTAAGGAAAAAGAAATTATGTGTTTGTAAGGAAATGGATGGAAATAGAAAATACCATGTTAAGTACAGTGAGCCATGCGCAAAAAGTCAAAGGTGGCATGTTTTCCCTTATATGTGGAAGCTAGAGGTACAAGTTAAATGAATATATAAATACATGTATGATTATATATATATATATATAATACACTGTAAGCTGTTGAATATTAGAGGAGCATAATGATAGAGAAAGAGTAAGGAATGAGCAGATTATTAAAGTACAAAATATATAGGCCTTAAGGATCACAGTGAATCCCCACTTGAACTATCAATATGCACTTAAAAAATGATGTACAGGAGAGTAAAACAGGTTTCTTCCAGGGGTGGATTCTCATGGGAGAGAGGTAGGCATAAGGAAAGGGTGAATGAGTGTGAATACAGTGGATTTGTTTTATATACACATATGAAAATAGAAGACTGAAAATGGTTGAAGTTTATCTAAGAAGGGGTAGGAAGAATGGTGGAAGGGATAAATCTAAGATACATTTTAAGCACCTATGTAAGTATCACAATGTAACCCCATTTACAACTATGCTAATAACAAAAAAGAGAACATGGCATAAAATATGTTGATAAACATCTGAAAGCTTTGATATCCTTAAATATAAAATGTTTAAACATGAACACCATTATGGTAATCTGGTATGATAACTACCTATTAAAAATTATTGGTAACTACCCAAATGTCCTGGAATATATGGAACCTGCATGCCTTTGTCTTTTGGAGATTTTTAAATTGAATTAACACTTCAACTAGAAATGGAAAATTAATTTCACTCACAGCCTCAGTCTGAATATAAAATTATTGAAACTGTTGTGATAATATTGAAAAGTTGTTTAAAAAATTCTAACAATAGAGTCACAGTCCTGTATATATTTTTGTCAGTTAGTATTGAGCAAAAATTGATTAGAATTTTTCTGGGTAAGATATAAAAAAGTTTCCATAAACATCCATGATACATGATAGCACACAGCCCTTATGTTCCTTTTTATAATACCTTAGTTAATATTATAAATATTTATTTATATTTTTAACCCATACTAGGGTTTGAATTTAGGATATTGAACTTGCTAGGCAAGTGGTCTACAACTTGAACCATTCACATAGCTCTTTCTGCTTTAGCTAATTGTTAATTGGATCTTGAGTTTTGCCTGGGATATCATCAACTGAAAGCCTTCTACTTATACAGTTGGGTTGAGAGGCTTGTACTAGCATGCCCTGCTATATAGGTTCAGATAATGTCTCACCAAATTTTTGCCTAGGCTGGCCACGAACTGTGATTCTCCCAATCTCTCCTTCCAATGTACCTGGTATTGCAGCTGTGCAATACTATTCAATTACATTATTAATACTTATAAATAGATGACACATTTTCACCCTAAAATCAGATGTCTTTCTCATATTAGTGACATATCAAGAGTTCTTGTTTTGCAACTTAAAGTAATAATGAAAAATATTAGATAAGTGGTGTATGTTATGTAAAGTCAGAGGAAGGAAATGGAACATGCATAATGGTGAACTGAGTGGTTATAGATGGTCTCACAGCCAGGAAATCAGCAATCCTGAACTTCACACTTTTATACTCTTGGTCTTCAAGGAGGTGCACTTCTGGTACAGGAATGAGAGGAAAATATCTCACTTAATGCAGACTTTTAGGTATGGAGCACCATGGATATAGAGATTATTGGAGCCAGCCTATGATCATTTCACCTACCTACAAGACCTTCCCAGGGCAGAAATTTATATGGGAGCCTCTTCATAGCTAGATGATCTTTCTAGAGCAGGAGCTCATTAAATCATTTGGTAAGTGTGCATTTCCTGAGGACAGATCTTCCACCTTCAATATTTAGGTGAGATGTTGAACATCATTGCTCCTGGAACTATTTAAAGTCGTTGGCTAATGCTTTGCAAATGACGGCAAGTGTTTTATTAGAATTTCATACTGGCAAGCAGTGAAAAAAAAGAAATAAAGAAAAAATGAATAAAAATAGGAAAAAGAAGTCTAATAATCTCTGCTTGCAGATCATACGATCCTATACTTAAATGACCCAAAGAACTCCATAAGAAGAGTTGTAGATCTAAAAAACACTTTTACGAAGTAACCAGTACAAAATCAACATAAATGTCAGTAGCTTTGGTATATTTCAATAATTAACTCACTGAAAAAAGAATCAGGAAAAACAATTTCATTTATAACAGCCTCAAAATATTTAGGAGAAAGCCTAACTGAGGAGGTGTAAGACTTCTATAATGGAAGGTATAAAACACTGAAGGAAGAAATTAATGAAACTAGAAGATGGAAAGACATCCCTTGTCCATGGGTTAGCAAAATTAATTTGTCAAAATGGCTACATTACCAAAATAACCCACTGATTAAATGTGATACCCATCAAAATTCGAATGACTTTCTTCACAGAAATAGAAGAAAGAATCCCAAATTTATATAGAGGTAACAATACTTCAAATAGCAAAAAACAAATCTGATAAAAAGAGCAAGAATTGTGGTATCACAATGCCTGTCTTAAAACTATCTACAGAGCAATATTTTAACAAAAGCTACATGATACCAGCTCATAAACAGACATGGAGAGCAATGTCTATTTCAATTATTATTTTAAGAATAGAGATCTTAAAATAAGCACATTGGATACTTGACAAAGATGCCAAAATGATTTTTTTGTTGTTAAAAGGATAGCCTCTTCAACAAATGGTGCTGGTAAAACTGGATACCAAGTTGAAGATTTCTGAGATTTGATCTATAGTTCTTGCCTTGCATAAAAATCAGATAAAAAAGATCAATAATATTAATGTACGACTTGAAACATGGAATTGCTGGAGAAAAATACAGGGGAACCTTTCAAGATGTAGGTATAGATAGTGAGTTTCAGAATAAGACCCCATTATCTCAGGAAACCATAGCAAGTACTAACAAATGTGATTGCATCAAATTACAATACTTTGGCATAGTAAAGGGAATAGTTAAAAGAATGAAGAAACACCCCAAGGAATGGGAGAAAATTTGCAAGCTATTTTGTGACATGTTATTCGGAATATCTAAAACAGTTAAAAAATTAAATACTGGGAAATGAAATAGACCCTTTTCAAATGAAGAAATACAGATAACAAATAAATACAGAAAAGCGTTCTACATCTTTAACCATCAGAGAAAAACAAATAATGCTATATTGAGATTTCACCTCACCCTAGGCAGCTATTCTCCTGAAAACAGAAAACTACAATTCTTGGAAAGGATAGGGAGGAAAAAGAAAGTTTATACATGTTGATAGGAATGTAAATAAATTCAGAAACAATGGAGTGTCAACTCCATTAACATGGAGGTAAAAAGGAATTAAAACGAGCATATAATCTAGCTATATATCCAAAGAATCAAATTCAGCTACAGTAGAGATAACTGCAAACCCAGGTTTATTGCAACATTATACTCATTGGCTTGGTGTAACTCTGTAAGAGTCAGTCTAGTTTCCCATCAAATCCTGAGTGGAATAAAAAGTGCTACATATATATATATATATATATATATATATATATATATATATATAGGAATATATATATATATATATATATGAAGTTTATTGAGCAAAAAGAATGAGAATCATTCCAGTTGAGGAAACACACACACACACACACACACACACACACACACACACACACACACATATATATATATATATATTTTTTGTGTGTGTCAATAATGATATGGCAGTGTCACAAAGACAAGTGTACAAGTGTAATGAGTTCTTTCATAAATAAGGGAAAATAGAGATATGAAGGTAAAGGAGCACTATTGAGGGATATTTAGTGGGAAATGTGGGTATGAGAAAAATTAAGAAATAGTAATAGAGGATATCAATATGATCAAAACACATTGTGTGCATTACTGGAAATGACATAATGAAATCTATTAGTTTATGTAATTACTATGCATGAATAAAACTATGGCCTCAGAGTCTAAGTAGTCAGCTGTATTGAATTTCTCACTTCTACAAAGTTGGTCTTTATGGACCTGCATGCCTGGGATTAGAATGATTATGACACAGCTGGTTTATAAGGAGCTTTGAAAATTGTGCCCTTGAAAAACTGAGTCTATAGCAGTCAGCCTGTGATAAACTAAATTAATACATGAAGCAGCACTTTACCCAAATCTTAGATGATTCTTCTTGACCAAAAGTACATGGACTCATTTTGTCTGTGTTCAATTCATGAGGACACATATCCCATAGCTAGGTAAGATGTTGATAGTCATTTCTTTTGAAGCCAACTAGGTAACCTAAATTTCCCTTGGTTAATATTTTGTAGTTAGGTCAGTTATGATTTACATGTCCATTTCCTTTCTTATTTAATACATTTTAAATGCTCATATTTCATTATATATCAATGCCAGATGAATGTTGCTATTATTGATTCTTTCTTCCACATTTTTCTTCCTGGCCAGCAATCCCAGAGGTGGTTTGCACATTAACACTTTCATGACATCGGCATTTAGCACATTAGACATATTATGTTGCTTTCTTCTTTCCTCAATTTCTCCAACACAGTGGCTTTTCTTCTCAAGAAATGAATAGTTTATAGAGCAATAATTCATGACATTAAAAAATAGAAGGAATGACAATATAGGGTCCCATTTGTTGAGCAATGTACTTGGTGCATTGTTCTCTTAGTGACTCATTAAGAAATAACCCCTAGTATTTTTCCACATTCCTTGAACTATAATTGACCAAGATTTGTGTACATTCAAGGTGTACAATGTGATGTTTGAATAAGCATATACATTAAAATGACTACCACAATCATGGTATGTAAAAGATCTATAGTGCATTTACTCTTGTACAAATAGAATATACCAGCTTTTGAAACAGTTGATAATTTTTCCTCTTCTCAAAATCTGTGCTGCATTCTTGATGAGCTCAAGAGTGTATGAGTCCAATATTACATGAAGTGCTTACTGCTCTCATAGCCAGTGTTCCTTCTTGAAGACATAATCCATCAGTCCTTACAGACAATCCTACTAATATTGATTATCTTCTAAGCAACTTGTTAGTGCATGTTATCTGGTAAATCTCTGTTTTCTTCAGAATCACGTATGACTTATTTTCATCTTTTTCCTTAAAAGACAATTCCTTTCATTAATTCCTTCATTTAATTGCTTTCTTTTTAAATGCCATACCTCCTATCACTTTACAGGAAGAAATACTTAGAGAGAGAATCTTATAGGTAAGTGTCATTCCCTTTCTACTAAAATAAATTGATAAGGGAAAGGACATAAGTACCCACTGGTAATCTTATGGTATTCTGGTATAAAAGCAACATTTCCTAATCATTGGTCATATCTACCTGCATGGATGGCATTTACCTATTGTAAGAATTTTCATGATATCAGTAGACATACATTGAAGGCAAGATAAGATTATAGGTTTTGTTCTGGAACAAAATATTAAAATTAAAAAAGATAAATTTTGAGATCCAAATGATCATTTCAGAATGTTAATTCTGTGCTTTTCAGGTGCATGAACAAAGATTCATCAGGACAGTCAACTCTGCATTGAGCTCTTGCTCAGTCATTGACTAGGACTGTTTATTTCACAGCAATGATATAACATAACATGGCTTAACTATCCTTGTGGGTGAATGGCAACAAAATATCTATAATTTGACACCACTTTCAGTGATAGTGACAGAAAGCAATCTTTATATAGCATTACATTAGAGAACATATTTCATACCCTCATTCTTTAGTTTTTCCTTAATTCAAGGTAAAGAATAATTCTGAATTAACAACCATGGCTTATTCTTTGTTTTATTATCATTGCATATTACAATGTATGAAACATAGTTGGTAATCAGTACATTTTTCTTTCAATAAAGGGAGTTTAGGGAAACATGAGAAAGAGCAAACAGGGATGTAAGAGAAAGAGACTGGAGAATATAGTCACATATGAATTAGTGTTCACAGTAAAATGGCATTTAAAAAATTTCAGTGAATTAGTTTTTAAAATTTGGCATGCAGAAAACCATCCAGAGGCTGATTAAATAATTTGATGCCACATTGTCCCCCAAGAATATATCAGCAGCAAGTCTGGTTTGGAGACCAAGAATTTGAAATTTTTACACCTTCCCCACTACTCTTGTTATTACTGCTGGTAAAACATTTTATTATCTTTTCACTACAGCATTTCCATAAGCTTCATGGTTAAGATGGAAACTAGAAACAAACAGGTATTTCAGAATTCCTTCTTCTGGGACTGACAGCGGATCCAGATATGAAACCCTTCCTCTACAGTTTGTTCCTGTCCATATACCTGGTCACCATCCTGGGAAACCTGCTCATCATCCTGACTGTGAGCTCTGACCCACATCTCCACACACCCATGTACTACTTTCTCTCCAATCTGTCTTTCACTGACATCTGTATAAGTACAACCACAATCCCAAAAATGCTGGTAAACATCCAAACACAGACTCAGAGCATCACTTACAGAGGATGCCTTGCATAGGTTTGTTTTGTCTTGACTTTTGATGGTCTAGAGAATTGTCTTCTCGTAATAATGGCCTATGATCACTATGTGGCCATTTGTCACCCCTTGCGGTATACTCTCTTCTTGACTCCTTTTCTCTGTATCCTGCTGACTTTAATATCCTTGCTTGTTAGCATTTTGAATGGCTTACTGCACAGTTTGATGCTACTGAGGTTGTCCTTCTGCACAGACCTGGAAATTCCCCACTTCTGTGAATTTGTTCAGGTCATCAGACTTGCCTGTTCAGATACCTTCATTAATAATATCTTGATAGCTCTGGTGGGCGGCCTGTTTGCTGGTATCCCTCTTGTTGGAATTTTTTCTCTTATACTCAAATTCTCACATAAATTTTGAGGTTACCATCAGTGGGAAGACGGTATAAAGCATTTTCCACCTGTGGGTCTCACTTCTCAGTGGTCTCCTTGTTCTATGGGACAGCTTTTGAGGTGTACATGAGTTCTGCAGTTACTGACTCAACAACTGAATTGTAGTTGCCTCAATTATGTATATTGTGATCCCCCAACTGCTAAACCCTTTTGTTTATAGTTTGAGGAATAGCAAAATGAAGGGAGCCTTGAGACAACTCATTATTAGTATGCCATTTTTGTAATATTTGTGTTGTACTTTGGGCTTGAGTTTGTAGAATTAGTTAATGTGTCAGAAATACTGATGAGCCCAAATTCCTATGTCTTCTATCACCAAGTTCCTCCAATAATGACAAGGCTGCATGATGCCTAATGTCTCACGTTTTCTATTTAGACTAAACTTTGCCTTTTTATTTACTTAGCTCTGTTATATTTGCTGAATTATTTCATTCTCTAAGTTCCATTTCTTTGTTCTGTTTACAAAGAAGAAGAACCTGAGCTGGAGTTTCTAACACATTTTTATTGATCTGTATCATAATTAGGAAATGTTCCAGTATGATATGTCATGGAATAGTTTGAGTCATTGGTCAATTTCCAGAGACTGGACTCAACCTGTTTCCATGCCTAAGCTTACATGCATTGATCCCACATGCAAGCCTACTATTGGGCAAAGGAAATTACATACCAGACCAGAAAAAGTAATTCTTGAAATGTTTCCTGAAAAATGGTGTATTTATGAGGTCTCATGTGCATCCCTCACTCAGGTCCGAGTTTTGTAAACTGGTACATAAAACAATTTTGTGATATTATTTCTTTTTATGTCAACATTAAAAATATATTTATGACTCACTCACATGGGGTATTAGCGTATATATCCCCAGGTAAACTGGGAGATTAATTTACCTAAGCTCCCACCCCGTATCTCTCAAATGAACAAAACCATAATGAGAAACAGCATCTTAACTTACTTCGTGTTTAAATGAAGTTTAGATTCTTATCATATCCTAAAGGACAAAATAAAAGATAGCAAGTGATGCTCCCAGATATCACTATTAATTTTTTCCCCAAAGTATGACTCTTTTACCTTGACTTTTGCATCTTTAATAAAGAGAAGTTGATTTTGCAACCTAATATTTCTCTATTAAGACTGTAAACTTCACTGTTTAGAAGTTAGTCAAACTAAATAGGTAGAAAAACTGACTTTTAAAACATCCCAAATGATGCACCATAATATTGTACATTTGTCTCCCCTCTCATTCTAGTTAGGTAAAGATAACAATGACTTGTATCCTTCCTGATTCTGTTGCAGTAGTCATGTGGCTTAAAAAGTATGACTGGCTAAGGCAGATTCACGTTTGTATACAGGTCTGCTTGTGCATGCTTTGATATGAATGTAGTTGCTTTAAGGACAAAGAAAAGTGCAATTTTCTTCATTTTTGCATATCTACTTTTGTTTAAAATCAGCTAATCCTAAAATATACACATATTTACCAATCTGAGACTCCTTTTGTAAGTGAAGTGGTTTCAGCTATTACCATAAATATAGCACCCCAACATTTCAGTTTAGGTTTTCAATTAAACCTGTTGCTTCATTACCTGACTTGATCAAAGGCAAAAAGAAATAGAGGAGTAAGTTCTTTTAAAACCCATTCCAAGTGATCCAAGATGGCAACTAGGGTACGGAAGCAGAAAGCCTAACTCTGTGACTCCAAAACCTCCCCGAAAAGTTCGAGCCACATCTGGGTAATTCTGACTGCCTCTGGCCAAAATAATAACTGCCAACACACTAGGTGCAGGAAAAATTCAATGATTGACCTACAAATCAGTCTTTAATTGCATCTGACAGCTGTGACCTACTGCACAACCAGCAAGGCAGGGTTGCCACTGCCACTGCTGCAGCAGCTGCTGCCACCAGCTTCAAACATCCCTGTGAGACATTCAGCAAAGCAAACAGCATCATGCAGAATTCCTCCATACAGCCCCAGGATAAACCAGCACAGCCCCTGGGCAAACTGACTCCCTCAAAACCTGAATAACAAACAGCAAACTGTAATATAGCACAACAGCAGAGGAGGCATGAATGCTGAAAGTGCACTGGGGAAGGGGAAGGGCAAGGAACTAATCTCAGCACAAGCTATCAGTAAACAAATACTGGAACAGCAGGAAGGCAGAGAGTGGGCAGGTGATAAGTCACTCTCTGAAGCAAGGCAGCTAGCTGATCACAGAGCTAATCTCCTGAGACAGTAAAAATAGGCAGGAGTAGCAATACTTATCTCAGACAAAGTAGACTTCAAACTTACAATGATCAAATGAGATAAAGAAGGACACTTCCTACCAATAAAAAGGGAAATTCTCAAAAAGGAATATCACTGCATCCAATTTCATCAACCATACTTTAAAGGCCTTAAAAGAACATATAGACCTCAGTACAGTAGTAGTGGGAGACTTTAATACCCTCCTATCACTAATAAATAGGTCATTCAAACAAAAAAATCAATAAAGAAATTCTAGAACTAAATCACACTATAGATCAAATGGACCTAACTGATGTCTGTGGAATATTTCCACAATATACATTCTTCTCAGCATCCCATGAATCATTCTCCAAAATTGATGATATTGTAATACACAAAGGAAGCCTCAGCAGATATAAGAAAATAGAAACAATACCCTGCATTCTATCTGGTAATATTGTATTAAAATTAGAACTAAACAACAAAAAGAACAGCCAAAAATATACAAACAATTAGAAGCTGAACAACACATTGCTCAATGATCAGTGGGTCACCAATGAAATAAAAGGGGAAATTAAAAGGAAGTTAAAGAAAATGAGGAGAAGAGGCAAAACTTTGACCCCTCCACACCTCCAGCCGGTGCAGAGCATGTCCACTTCACGTTAAACAGAGAAACCAGTAGGGCCCCGGACCGCCAGTCGCCCATGCCCAGATGGCTTGGGAAGACGTAGACAAGGTGAGCTTCCCAGTACCATGGTACCCCCACAGATAACCCTGGGCCAGAGCAGCATAGTCCCCTGGACAGACCAACCTCCACCTGGGGAAAAAAGAGAAACTGAATAATAAGCAATAAGAACAATAAAGACACGTGGGAAAGAGGGTGGGGTGCACTGAGTGCTGAAGGTTGGGGGAAGGGAAATCCTTCCTGGAACTGGAAATAAACTAGCCTGGTGGGCCGGAGAATCTCTGGCGGGGGTGCATGCCCAGCAGCCAGGAGCAGGAAAGCTTGTGAGAGTGGCAGAGGGAGGAAAACTCCACAGAAGAGGAGGAAAGACCCACTTCCCATGTGAGTTGTAAATAAACATGGCGGCTGGCAGTAGCAGCAGCACTGAACAGTAATCAGGAGCATGAAAGCTTGTGAAAGTGGCGGTGGGAGGAAAACTCCACAGGAGAGGGGGGAAGACCCACTTCCCACGTGAACTGTAAACAAACACGCAAGCCTGAGAAAGTGGGTGGAGTGTCACCTCCCCCAGTGTGCTTGGAAAGGGGAAAGCTTGTAGCAGAGGCTGGTGCACAGGAGAACTCTGTGGTTTGCAGGGCCAAGTGAGTGCTAAGCTCACCCCTGAGATCTGCATAAATAACGCCTCCAGCAACAGCAAGGCCTACAGCAGCGGGCAGGCAAGCCACAGCCACAGATAGCCATTCACAGAACTGTCTCCAGACTCTTTTTTCTCTCTCTATCTTTGATGAGAAAACAACCGAACTACAAATGCATACTGAAAAACTTAGTGAAACTGTATTGCATTTAAACATGGGACATGTTGTGGTGTTTGTTTTGTTTTTTGTTTTGTGTGTGTGTGTGTGCAGTTTTGTTCTACTTTATGTGTCCCCTTTGATGAGACAACTACAGAACAACATATGAGGCACCATCTCCAGGACTGGAGAGTAAGACAGACAACCAAAATTATTAAGACTGAAATTTCATTGCATTTGAACTTAGAGGGTTTTTTGTTTGCTTGTTTGTTTTTGTTTTTTAAAATTTTTTATTCTCTATTTTTCATTTTGTTTTATTTATTTATATATCTATATTACTTTCATTTACTTATTTTTTATTTTCATTCTTATCTTTATTCTTTTTATTTTTTATTTTCACTCCTCTCTCTGTCTCTCTAAGGCCTGTTCAGCTTACTGTCGATTAGTACACTAACACTCCCTGTTTATACCTTTGAAACTTTCTTGTTTGATTCCTTCTTTTGTTTTTTCCTACTTGTCTGTTTGTTTTTCCCTTTTCTTTAACTTCTTGCTTTCCATCTCCTCTCACCCTTCCGTTCTAAATATCACCATTGTTATTATTACAAGCTAGAAAACACTTAATTGCACACAGTACAGGGACAGTAACAACACCAAGGACAATGACGGGGAAGACAAAAAAAAACAGGGAAACGAGTTTCCAACAGCAAAAAATTAGTACAGGAACCAGAGGGGAATGAAGAAAACAGACACTCAGATCCAGACTCCAACAAAATGAAGATAAACTATGCCAAAGAACCCAATGAAGCCCACAAGAATAATTTAAAAGAAGACATACTACAGGTACTCAATGAGAATTTTATAGAGATGATACTGGATATGGTCAACCAAAATGTACAGGACACACTCAAAAAATTCCAAGACAACAAAAATAGAGAATTTAAAAAGCAAAAGAAGAAATAAAGGAAACCAGAGAAGCACTGTATAAACACCAAAGTGAACAGAGAACACAATTAATGAACAGATAAATGAAGTCAGGACAAAAATAGACAACATTAAAGAGGAAACCACCCAGGATATGGAAAACCTCAGAAAAAAGAATGAAACAGAACTGCAAAACAAAACGGAAGGCCAATCCAGCAGAATAGAACAAACAGAAGACAGAATCTCAGAACTTGAAGATGAAATGGTAATTAAAGGAAAAACTGAAGAACTATTAATTAAACAACTCAAGACCTGTGAAATGAAAATGCAAGAACTCACCAACTCTATCAAAAGACCAAACTTGAGAATCATGGACACCGAAAAATGAGAAGAGGTGCAAGTGAAGGGAATGAGTAATATATTCAACAAAATAATAACAGAAAATTTCACAAATCTAGAGCAAGATATTCCCACACATATGCAAGAGGCCTCCAGGACACCAAACAGACCAGATCAAAATAGAACTACCCCATGACATATCATCATTAAAACAACAAGTTCAGAAACTAGGGAAAGAATATTGAAGGCTGTAAGAGAGAAAAAACAAGTAACATACAAAGGTAAACCCATCAAAATCATAGCAGACTTCTCAACAGAAACATTAAAAGCAAGAAGAGCATGGGGTGACATCTTCTGGGCACTGAATGAAAATAACTTCAACCCCAGGATACTCTACCCAGCACAACTATCATTCAAAATAGATGGAGCAATAAAAGTCTTCCATGATAAGCAGAAACTAAAACAATATGTGACCACAAAACCACCACTACAAAAGATTCTTCAAGGGATTCTGCACACAGAAAGTGAAACCCAACTTAACCATGAAAAGACAGGCAGCACCAAACCACAGGAAAAGAAAAAGCAAGAAAGTAGAGAGTAACCTCAACTTAGATACACACAATCAAACCTTCAAACAACTAAGACAACTAAATGACAGGAATCACCATATACCTATCAGTACTAATACTTAATGTTAACAGACTTAATTCACCCATCAAAAGGCACTGCTTGATGAAATGGATTAAAAAGGAAGATCCAACAATTTGTTGCTTACAGGAGACCCATCTCACCAACAGAAATAAGCATAGGCTAAGGATGAAAGGCTGGAAGAAGATTTACCAAGCCAATGGCCCCCCAAAACAGGCAGGAGTAGCAATACTTATCTCTGACAAAGTAGACTTCAAACCTACATTGATCAAACGAGATAAAGAAGGACATTCCATACTAATAAAAGGGAAAATAGACCAAAAGGAAATAACAATCATCAATCTGTATGCACTCAATGTCAATGCACCCAATTTCATCAAACATACCCTGAAAGACCTAAAAGCATATATTAATGCCAACACAGTGGTTGTGGGAGACTTTAACACCCCATTATCATCAATAGATAGGTCATCCAAACAAAAAATCAATAAAGAAATACAAGATCTAAAATATACAACGGATCAAATGGACCTACTTGATGTCTACAGAACATTTCATCTAACTTCTACATGATATACATTTTCTCAGCAGCCCATGGAACCTTCTCCAAAATAGATCATTATCCTAGGGCACAAAGCAAGTATCAGCAAATACAACAAAATAGAAATTATACCATGCATACTATCTGATCACAATTCAGTAAAAGTAGAACTCAACAACAAAAGTCAAGACAAAAATCATGCACAAACAGCTGGAAACTAAATAACTCACTACTTAGTGAGCAATGGATCATCGAAGAAATAAAAGAGGAACTTAAAAAGTTCCTCTGGAACTCAATGACTTCCTCCTGGAAGTCAATGAAAATGAAAACACATCCTACTGGAACCTATGGGACACAGAGAATTCAGTCCTGAGAGGAAAGTTTATAGCCATGAGTGCATATATTAAAAAGACTGAAAGATCCCAAATCAATGATCTAATGATACATCTCAAACTCCTAGAAAAACAAGAACAAGCAAATCCCAAAACAAACAGAAGGAGAGAAATTATAAAAAGAAGAGCTGAAATCAATGAAATAGAAACCAAAAAAACCATACAAAGAATTAATGAAACAAAAAGTTGATTCTTTGAGAAAATAAACAAGATCGATAGACCCCTGGCAAACCTGACTAAAATGAGGAGAGAAAAAAACCCAAATAAGTAGAATCAGGAATGCAAAAGGGCAGATAACAACCACACCACAGATTCCAATAATCATCAGACACTACTTCGAGAAACTATATTCAAATAAATTTGAAAATCTTAGAGAAATGGACAGATTTCAAGATACTTATGATCATCCAAAACTGATCCAAGAGAAAATTGATCACCTCAATAGATCTATAACACAAAACAAAATTGAAGCAGCAATCAAGAGTCTCCCCAAAGAGAAAAGTCCAGGACCTGATGGATTCTCTGCTGAATTCTATCAGACCTCTAAAGAAGAAATGATACCAACCCTCTTTAAACTGTTCCATGAAATAGAAAGGGAAGGAAAACTGCCAAACACATTTTATGAAGCCGGTATTACACTTAACCCAAAACTAGGCAATGACACCTCCAAAAAGGAGAACTATAGGCCAATCTCCTTAATGAACATTGATGCAAAAATCCTCAACAAAATAATGGTAAACCAAATTCAACAACACATCAAAAAGATTATTCACCACGACCAAGTAGGCTTCATCCCAGGAATGCAGGACTGGTTCAACATATGAAAACCAATAAACGTAATAAACCACATTAACAGAAGCAAAGACAAAAACCACTTGATCATCTCAATAGATGCAGAAAAAGTCTTTGATAAGATCCAACACCATTTCATAATAAAAGCTCTAAGAAAACTAAGAATACAAAGAAAGTACCTCAACATTATAAAAGCTACATATGACAAACCTACAGCCAGCATTATATTTAATGGAGAAATACTTAAGCCATTCCCTCTAAAATGAGGAACCAGACAAGGATGCCCACTATCTCCACTCCTATTCAACATAGTATTGGAATTCCTAGCCAGAGCAATTAGGCAAGAAGAGGAATAAGAGGAATACAAATAGGTAAAGAAACTGTCAAAATATCCCTATTTGCAGACGACATGATATATAAGTCAAGTGATAAACAAAGCAGTGTGTGCTGCTGCTCCTGCCAGCCAGCATGTTTGTTTACAGCTCATGTGGGAGTGAGTCTTCCTCCCTCTCTTGTGGAGTTTTCCTCCCTCTGCTACTCTCACAAGCTTTCCCACTCTTGGTTGCTGGGTGCATGCTCCTGCTCCCACCAGAGACTCTCCAGCCAGGCCTAGCTTGTTTATTTACAGTTCTGGGAAGGATTCTCCTCCCCTCCTTTTCAGAGCTCAGGGCGCCCCACCCTTTTTGCCACGTGTCTTTATTGTTCTTATTACTCAAAAAAAAAGTTTCTCTTTTTTCCCCAGGTGGGTGTCGGTCTGTCCAGGGGGCTATACTGATCTGGCCCAGGGTTGTCTGTGAAAGTACTGCTTACCGCTTAGCTTGTCCACATCTTCCCAAGCTGTCTGGGTGCAGGTGACTGGCAGCTGGGGGTCCTCCTGGTTTCTCCATTTAACTTGAAGTGGAGAGTCTCTGTGCAGGTTGGAGGTGTGGAAGGGTCAAAGTTTTGCCTCTTCTTGGTGGCCTTGCCCGCCAGGTGTGTCTCCAGAGTTTCCCCAAGATTTCACTATAGGAGGCACACTTTCTGCTTCCTCCCTCTAGCTGCCATCTTGGAATTCCATTCCTGTTAATTCTTTTACAGAGTTATAGAAACTATATGTTACTGGGACAGTTGTATTATCCAGAGAGATGGTTAATGCCTCTAAGACCAGGGGATTAAATCCTGAACTCCGAGAGCTTTTCCAGTGGATACAGGAAATTGTTCCTTCTTGGGGTAGGGCAGAAGGTTGCCCCCAGTCCTGTTTAAAAGTCTCCCATCTGCATAATATTTGGATTTACAATCTTTAGCCCAATGACAGCCTTTACTGCATCGTGGGCAAATTTTAGAAGGTTTTCCTCGTGGTGGGACATGATTTGGGCCCTGTAACCTTTTCTCTTATGGAAGTCCCTTTTACAGTGGACTTTTTGTCCACATCCAAAGCATGTAGAGTGGGAGAGAGTAGCGCTCCCTTTTGTTAGGGCAGCCACAAGAGTGGTGGGCATACAGGTTTGGGTGTCAATATATTGGGTAGCAGAAACCCAAGTAAAAGATCTCCATTCCTAACTGGTTTGATAGCTTGTTTACATTCTTTGGTGGCCACCTCATATGCAATCTGACAGACCAAGAACCTTTGGGCATCTGCATGTTGAATTTTGTTTCTGATAACATGTATTACACTGGCCGAGAATTCAGCCCACAGCTCATTGGCATGTTTTAGTTGCAAGAAACTTTCAGTTGATTCTCTACTGGAGTCAAGAAGGCTACTCCAATCTCTTTTGGCACAAAGTATTACCTGATCAAAATATTGGGGCATGTCTTGCATCTGTTGAAGGGCATCGGCAAATGGGCCAAACCCCTGCAATTGTCCTCAGTTAAAGGCACCCCTACATCCCTATTTCTTTGTGCCTGTTCATCACATTCTTCATAATATTTTGCTTTCCATATAAGGAAATCACCAGATCTAAGGCAAGCTCAGGCTCACTGCTTGAAGTTCCATGGTGCACAAATTTCTCAACTCAGATTTTCCAACAGAGTAAGAGTTTAGGGACCATTAGCCCCATTCTTCCCAACTGAATCTCTAAATTTTCTAACTAACTCAATACAAATGGGCTCATGCCATTGTTGTTCCTGAGGCCCCAGGGTGACTGGAAAGGCTGGAGGGTTCTCTGAAGATGAAAGACCCAAGGGTGGAGGAGAAGGGTCATTGTTCCTATCCTCCAATAAGAGTTGCTTAAAAGTTGTTTTTAGGGAAACTTCTTCATTTTCCTCTCTCCATTTTGTTCTTGCCTTAGGTATAGTACCAGTATGATGATCAACCTGAAATGGGGTCAATGATGGGTAAAGGCCAGCAAAAGGTGGTGAAGAATCCTCCAGAGGGAAACTTAAATTTTACATGTTTTTTGTGGGGGTGACTTTTCCTCCTCCTTATTTTCCTCAATATCCTTCATATTGTCTTCCTTATTGTTTTCTGGAAGACTTGATATATGAGCCTCTTTATGAGGATCTGCTAGAGGTCCCAAGCTATAATGAATAGAGGACCACATGCTCAAAAATGAATAGGAATATTTTCCCCTCCCTGGTAAACTCTTTTTACATTTTCTCCTATCTGCTTCCAGCTATCAGGATCTAAAGTTCCATGCTCAGGAAACCAAGGATTAAATTGGATAACTGTGTCTACAAAATCTTCAATTTGTGTCTGGGTTTAAGATATACCCTTACTTTTTTAGCAACAGCACAGTAGCCATAAGAAATGCCTATGTTCTGAACTCAGTGAGTTTCCCATTCCATCCCCCAACGTATGGTTTATGACACCTTCTATTGGGGCTCTGCAGTGAGCCTTTCTCTCCGTATATTATACTGTCAAGACATTCAGAGCAGATTTGAGTCACGGCACCACTTGCTGCAGTCCAGCTGCAGCAAGTGCTCTAACTCAGGTCTTGGGTGCTTGAGCGGTGAATAATGACATGAACTCAGGGTTGTGCTGGGCAGCAATGGCACAGTTTATTTTCTGAAGAGAGTATTTAAGCAGTGCAGACAAGCAGGACAAGTACATGGCATTTCCCTGTTTCCCTTTACCTCCGTACTAGGACTGGCTGTCATGTTGCTGTGGCTACGAGTCCAAGTGCAGAACATCATGCTCTCAGGACTGTGTTTTCCTGGTCCGAGAGAGAGAGAGAGAGAGAGAGAGAAAGAGAACAGAGGATTTCAGCAACTATCCTTTTTGGACTGTTGCAATCTCTCTTAGGGCTGTTGCACAAAAGCTACAGTGACTCAACTCCTTTCCAAGAGGCTTTGGGGGTCCTGAGGGTTACCCACATGCTTCATTTTTATATGGGGTACTTTGTCAATGTTTCCATTAATGATTTGTGCAAGAGACTGTAAAAACCAAAGTCTTCTTTATTTTGACCTAAGTGATTTATAGTTCTGCCTTTATACTTCAGGTCTACTGTAGCACAGTGCACATGTCTAATGAAATATTTAATACTTATCATTGCAAAGAGGTAAAATCTTTTCATTTCTCTTTTTGTAGTAGCACATAGTAATTGTACACAGGGCTTTCAGGGTCATATTTCCATACATGCCTATAATGTACTTTGATCAAATTCATCTCCTCTCAATTTTTCTAGCTTGTCTGATCCCAATTAAAACAAGTTTAATTGATTCATTAACAAATTTTATTTTAAGTATTCTTTAGTATAAGAAAAGAAATAATCAGTAAAAGTAATTGATGAACATGAGGAAGTATATCAAAGTGTTACCTGCATGCCCTTCTTTACTTCAACACCATCCACAGTGGCCAAGATGTGAATTTGAGGGACATTCCATCCTTGCCAATCAATGAATGAACAAATGACTCCTTTATTATCCATAGTGAGCTTATATTTATCCACAAAAAATGAAATCCTGTCACTTACAGCAACATAGAGACATTATCTTAACGAAATTAGCCAGAAAGATAAGTACATCATGTTCTCTTTCATATGACAAAATTTTTAAAAAGTTGAACTGAATGGTGGTTCATGGACGTTGAGAAGTATGGATAAAGGGAGTCTGTATTCGATCAACCCATGATTTAGGCATGTGTGTAAATATCACATGAATCTTTTTAACAGGTATAATGAATAAATGCTAATCAAATGAAATAAAAACATTTCTGAAATTTATATATATTCTAACTATAACATCATTCTGGCCTTTTAATAGCAAAAATTTCCCCAGAAGTTATACTTATCTTCTCTAGTATTTCTCTCCCTATTTTCTTAACAAGTTAATCCTACAATTATTTATTTTCCAACATTCCCAGGACTTACTCTTGAAGAGTTATCTTAGTATTCTAATTCATTCAGACATAACTTTAACTCTCCAACCTTCTCTTACCTAATATAACAGCGACATTGATTTTGCTTAGCACTTCTAAATCATTATACTTAGTTTTCTTTGCAGAATCCTATAGAGCTTTAGTTTTACTCTACCTCATTTACCTCCTAGTTCAGCTTCATCTGTATGTGTCTTCCTTATCTTACCAATCAGCAAATTCTGGAAAGGTCTCCAGGATCAGTTTTAAGTCCTCTTCTTTCTTCTTCCTACCTTCATGTCTTTGTAGGAGGATCCAGATCCATGGCTTTAGTGGACATCGACATGCTAAATATCTCCACTTTTGTGTCTCTACTTAGAACCATCTCCCTTGATTCCAAAAGCATGCATCAGCTGCCCAGTTGACATCTCAATGTGGGTGCCTCATAAACATCTTATATTCAACATTTCTGTAAAATACAAAATATTTTCCAACTTATTTGCAGAGCTCACAACCTTCTCTGTTATGATTGCTGACTACTGCATTCTTTCAGGCACTGAACAGTTTTTCTCATTGAACATAATTCTCTATCCCTCTATCTCTTATAAACTATGTATACTCATTCATAAAATGTTTTTTCCCATTCTATAAAAATTTATCTAGAACTCATTCAAATATAATAAACTTTATCATGACCACCATAATCCAAGCTGCTATCAATTTAGGTTTATTCAAATGACATCCTAACAACTACCTTGCATCTGCCTTGTAATCAGTAGTCTGTTGTACAATCTGTCTGACAATTACACTTCATTTTCATGTCTTCAGTATACTCCCTGTCACCAACTCCATCAAACTCTGCTGGACTTATTAAGTTATTATGTGTTGTCATGATCCTCTGTGCTAAGTTTTGAATGTTGTTCTTTGCCATTTTAACACTAATAAGAGGTTGCTTCTTTAAGAGGTGATTCAGCCATAAGGATTCTGTCCTCAGAATAGACTAATGGCACCATAAAATAGGCTTTTGGGTGTTTGTTCTCCTTCTTTTTCTTCTTCCATGTGAAAGATGGAATTTCTCCCCTCTGGAGCATATTGTATTCAAGGCACTGTCTTGAAAGAAGGTCAGACACTTAATCAGACACCAAAGCTACCGTAGTCTTGATAGTAAATTCTCAGCTTCTAGATCTGTGAGTCAGTAAATTCCTGTACTATATAAATCACCTAATCTATTGTATACTATTATAATATCAAAGAATAGACTGTTTCAGAATCATTTTTTCTTTTATGTTTAAATTTTGATTTGCAGATCTCATTTGAATATGAATGATTCTGTTTTTCTTTCTTTCCATCCATGGCCTCACTGCTTATCATCTAATCAGTTCCCAGATATATTTACTAATCACACTCCATTCTTTTGTCCTGAATTAAGTTTAATAAATTCATGTTTTAATTTTATTTTCACTATAGCATCTAAAAAGCTGACAGGCAAGATGGCTTAACGGCCACATGGTGGCTTTTTGGAAAACTTCAGTTATACTAAGTCTACATTCATGAGCTCAGATAGTTCAACAAAGTCTGTTTATACACATTTCCCAAATAATGAAGACCTATACTTGTTTTTGGCTTCCAGGGCTTAATAATTTTTTTCTGGGACATTTGAACATTATTAATTGAAGACAGTATTGTTTCTCCTTCATGGACCTAAATCCATTGAGTCACTTAGTTTACCTAAACCATCCTTGATGTCTGAGTTCTTTTTTTGGTATGCAAAAAATTTATATCCTGTCCTTTGAGACAAGTTTTGAATTTTTTTAGCTATTGTTTCATTCATTTGAAATTAATGGAAGGTAATTTGGTGGGGATATTACAATGTCATTTTTTTTCATAATAATATCATGAAATATCAAAATGCTATTAATTAAAAAAAAGCACATGTTGAGTTAAAATACAATTAAATATAGTCATAACACAAGAAAACATTAAATCAGTTCATGATAAAAATTTTTAATTAAGTGTTAACATGGAGTACCATCTTCACTTATTAATTATGGTTAAAATTTAACTGTGTCTATGGATATGGAAAATAAGCATAGTACTGCTTTGTCAGTGACCTTGCAATTTCTCAAAACTCAGAAATTGAGAATCAGAATTACAGTCTGTAATACCACTATTGTGAAGAAAAGTGCATTTTGGAACTATTGTCATGAAATTTGAAAAGATGGCTATGAAACTACACTTAATGATTATAGACTAGAATCTGTTGAATTAAATATACACAAAGAAAACTAAAGTTTAGAAAACATTCAATGACTCTTATAGAGGAATTTCTCTGAGTGTTTAAATTTTGCAGCATTTTAGTTATTTTTTATATATAGTCTGTATACCTACACATGAAAAGTTGTTTCTACCCTTAAAATGAGAGTCAGCCTTCAGAGATACCACTGCTGTTAATTAACAAAGGAAGACGGGAAACTAATTTGAGATGGATTGTGCATGTATGTGTTCAAGATATGTGAAATGTAAGAAAGCAGGGACAAGTGGTAAGAATGGAAAACATTAGGGATTCAGCTGTCCTGAATTCTGTTCTTCTATCATCTTGGACTTTAAGGATTTACACTGCACTGGCTTCCTATTGATAGTAACAGTATGTTCCTAATGAGGAGCTTTGGATATTGAGCCCCAAGGGAAATAGGAACTGCAAATACTTTTTGCAACGACCTCATTCAACAGTCCTTCCTAGTTAGGATATAAATTTGAGGGATTCACTAAGAATTTCTGTCTTTGGTACACATCATGTTGCTTCAGTTGGTACCTCTGCTCTTCCTGGGACAGAACTTCTGTGTTCACCCAACATCAGTAAAGATGACAAGTATAATTCCACAATAATACCATCCAGGTAACTCCAAGTGTCTTTGAAAACAGCTTTGGAAAAGAATCAGGTATCTGCTATGGTTTCATTCTTGTGAAACCAGTAGAATATACACAGAAGATGATCATTACCAAGTCCTCCACACAGTTCGTTTCTTGCCTGTTATCATTCTGGCATGTACTTTTGAACTTTTGTAGTCAATGTAACTCTCAAGTACGAATTTTCTCTGTGTATATATGTGATAGACATGATTTTCCTGTAGAGCATAAATCTAACCTACCAAACAGGATGATGGTGATGAAATTCTAAAGTACTGTCTTGCACCTGTGAGGTGGTGGTACAGAGGACAGGTGTTCATCAATTGCCCCTTATCATTCCATTAACTCCTGATACATCTTCCTGCAGAAGCTCTTTGATATACTCTCTGTTTACTGCCTGTGAATAATGAATTATAGATACAAAAAGAATGAGTATGCTACATCCCTTATCTAACTGCTCTTCTTCATTAAACTACACAATATTTTAAGTTGTAACTTCAGCAGAAATATTGTACCAATAATTTAAAAAACACCACCACTGAATTTTTCCAGAATTAACAAATGATGTTCTGCTACATCAGGTATTTTTTGGCAGTGCTGCTGATTGACCCCAGGGCTTTATGAACACTAGGCAAGTGTCACGTGAGTACATCCCACTGTCATTTCTTTTCAGTTTGTTTTGGAGATAGGCCTACACTGGCCTCAAACTCCTGATTCATCTACCTTCATTCTAGAGTACTTGTTATTATATATGTGTGCCACTACCTCTGGCTTCTTTTTATTTGTTTCATGTCATTTTAAAGTAAAAAAATAGTTTATGCTGCAGGCACGCTTTCACTTTCCCCCCATTCCTATCCTTATCTTTCTCAGAAGAAAGACAAGTGTGATTTTTTTCCTATGCATGCTTTCACATTGTGTATGTATACATTTGTACACACAGGATAAAGGAAAACACCCTAATATAAATAACATAGATAATGGAAAAATAAAAAAGTGCCAGTGGCTTATGACTGGCATCCCACACTATGTAGGGGGCTGTCAGGGGAGTGGGGGTTGTGGCTCTAGGCCAGTCTGGGCAAAAAATAAGTTTGCAAGACTCCATATCTGTGAGAAAAAAAACTACACACGGTGGCACATGCCTGTAATCCCAGCGATGTCAGGAAGCCTAAAATATGAAGATTGTGGTCCAGGCAGTACTGGGCAGAAAGCAAGACCCTATTCCTAAATAATGAGGGCAAAAGGGGCTGATAGTTTGGTTCAAGGTGTAGAGTGCCTAACTAGAAGCAGGGAGCCCTGAGTTCAAACCCAGTATCACAAAAGGAGGAAAGCACAGCCCAAAGCAAGCAAACAACTGCAGAAGAATATAGTTAACTAAGTCAACTAACTAACTATATAGTGGAGTACTCTCTGATAGGTAAAAGTGATGAAACAGAAATGAATTGTTGATACTTTTTAATGTTATTGAAAATATATTGTGTAAGAATCCCAATAGTAAAATGACATAATTCTCTTTTGTTATTATCACACATAAGTTGTACAAAGGGGTTTCATTGTCATGTTTCCTTATATGCCTATATGTACTTTGATCATATTCACTCTGTTAGTCTTTCTCCTCTCTCCTCCACCTTGTAAACAACTTAAACAGGTTTCCTTGTTCTGTTTTCATACATGTACGTAAAATACTTTGATCATGTTCATCTCATCTTCACCTTCTCTTTCTGTCCTTTTCTTTTTGCTGTTTCACATCCACCCCAAAATAGTCTCCATGTTACACTTCTTTTTTTCAGAGTATGATGATTTCAATATAGATCTTTTAAAAAGAAATAAACTGTAAAATTACTTGGGAAAGAACCATATGAAAACTTCAGGGGAATCATGACTTTCAGATTAGTGTATATGTTACCATGGGGATGAATAAAACAATCTTTTAGAAATACAAGACCTCACTTTGCATGCACTATTTATTGCAATGATCAGGACTAAAGTGAGGAAAGTGAATTGGATAATACTTATTGGTAGTACTCTGCCCTTCATTATTTTCCACACTTTTTGTTATGCTCAAGTAATCTACAATAAATAAAATCATCCTTGTGTGTGTTTCACAAATATTTAAAATTTTTCAAGAAATGAACTTTATATTAAAGAAGTTTCCTTTTCTGTACTTTTCAATGCTTGGTTTGATTAATGTATCAAATTTCTTATCTTTTAAGTCATCTTAACTGAAGTATGCACAAGCCAAATGACTATTGGTATTTTTTCTTCCTTCTGAACATGACCAAGATTCTCAGTAGAAAGTTGAGTACATGAAATTAGCTGTCCCTCAAATTTGCATTTACAATATTATGGTTATTCTATTTTTCTTTCTTTTTTTCTCATTTTTCCCTATGGAGCACTTCTAATCTAAGGTGGAAATATGCCAGATGTTTTGTTATGATTTTAAAAAAAGTTCAAATGGGAATTCTAAGTGAGACTCCTAGATACTGACCACTATGTTGTCTCCTTTCTGCATTTGGATGCATCATCATTGTAACAATCACATAAAATTTTATGATGGTCCCTGTCATACAGATGTCATCACTATAGCTACTAATACAGATGAAAAATCTTCCCAATTTATAAAACAAGTGTTGGAGCCTAATTGTAATTCAGAGTTTGTGAGTTTAAGGATGACTCAAAATGATCTATGCTGTAATGATTACTACTGTGTTTAATAGAAGGAGATTCACATTTTACAGTGAAATTTCTGTTAGGACACTTGATGGTAGTTTTATTTTGTATTTCTTTGTAATTTGAATACCAATAAATCATTGGTATTTTCATGTGATTTCTTCTTTTTTTGGTGGGACTGGGCTTAAACTCAGGGCTTCATACTCACAAAGTAGGTTTTCTGTGGCTTAAGCCACATGTCCATTCCTCATGTGAATTTTTTTTTGAGACCAGATCTTGCCATAGACTGGTATTAATATTGGCATCCTTCTGCATCAGCCTTCTGAGAGCTGGGTAAACAGGAGTAAACCATCATACCTAGTAATGCACATTATTACAAGTTTATGCTTTGCATTTTTTTCTTCCATTCAGCTATCATTTTTCTTTTAATTATATGCCACTTAACACTTTATAGTAAGAATTTCTCTAGGTATGAGATAGGCTTCGTAATATTACTTTTTATTCCAGTTTGTTTGAAAGTGGAAAATAAAAATCTTTCTGTCTCTCTCCCTGCCATTTTATTACAAGACAAGGTCTTACTATGTAACCCAGACTGGCCTTGAACTCATGATCCTCCTTCCTCAGTCTCCTAGTATTACATGCATGCATTGCTATGACCTGCTGATGTTGTAAAATATTTTCAAGAATAAAAGTGTATCATTATATTTCATTCTCAGCACTTGACGCACCATGTCAGCAAGTTTGTGTTCACTAAACACAAGGCTGAACAAGTAGTTACATAGACCAAAACAGGGAGAGAAAGAATGGAAGTAGAGTTAGGCACAAGGAGGGATTTTAGTATTCTTTTGGGTTTACAATGTTGTAAAGAGTATTTCTCTTAAGCATATATCTTTAACATATATCAAAGAGCTTGTTAAAGTGTAGAGTGTTGATCCTCATTCCCAGAGCGTATTATCAGTAGATGTAGAGTGGGTTCCAGTAATCAGCATATCAGTAAAGTTTCAAGGTGATGCTACTAATGGTTATGCCTGAGAAGCTTAGATTTTATTGTTTTTTTCACCATATTTTACTTTAGATTCATCAGTAGCATGGAACCTACTAATCAAACATTGGTTTCAGAATTTCTTCTCTTTGGACTGACACCAGATCTAGAATTGCAGCACTGATCTTCAGCATCTTCCTATCTGTGTACCTGATCATTATCCTGAGAAATCTGCTCATTATCATGGCTGTCAGCTCTGACTCTCACCTCAACAACCCCATGTATTTCTTTCTCTCCAATTTGTCCTTTACTGACATCTGCTTAAGTACAAGCATAATCCCAAAGATGCTGGTGAACATTCAAACACAGAATCATACAATTACCTATACAGAATGCCTCACCCAGGTGTTCTTTGTTATGTTTTTTGTTGCATTTGAAATTTATCTCCTCACAGCAATGGCCTATGATCGCTATGTGGCCATTTGTCACCGTCTAATGTACACAGTCATTATGAACTCTCACCTCTGTGTTTGGCTGGTTCTAGTGTCTCTGCTAATTAGCATTGTGCATGCCCTGCTGAAAACTCTGATGGTGCTGAGGCTGTCCTTATGCATAGACCTGGAAATTCACCACTTCTTCTGTGAACTTGCTCAGGTCCTCAAGCTTGCCTGTTCTGATACCCTCATCAATAATACTTTGATTCACTTTTTGTTTTTCATCTTGGGAGGCAGTTCTCTCTCTGGGATCATTTTCTCTTACACTCAAATTGTCTCTTCCCTTTTGAAAATGGCATCAGCTGGCAGAAAATATAAAGCCTTTTCAACCTGTGGGTCTCATTTGTCAGTTGTCTTCTTGTTCTATGGGACAGCTTTTGGTGTGGACATTAGTTCTGCAGTCAATAAATCACCCAGGAAGACAGCAGTGGCTTCAATTATGTATAATGTGGTCCCTCAAATGATGAACCTCTTTATCTACAGCCTGAGTAAGAGGGATATGAAGGAAGCCTTGAGAAAAATAACTAATAGAATTACTTTTGTTTTGTGATGGTCATAATATGTAAGTCAGGTTTCCATAATGCACCAAAATGACTATATAGGACTATCCTCCAAACATAGTAATGTGCCTTTTTGAGCAAAACATTTTTGTGTGGAGAAACATTTTATCTTTTGGAAGAGGTGTTAGGTAGAAAACAAAATGATCACCACAGAGAAAAGGGAATCCATAGGGTTATTTTGGAGATGGGAATCTCATAACCTATTTGACTAGGTTGGCCTTAAATTATCAGCCTTCCAATAGCTGCGATTACAGGCATGAGCCACCTACTTCAGTCTCAAAAGAATTTTTTAAGAGAATATAAACAAAATGTTTGTAGATCATATATTTAATAAAAGTCTTATAACTGAAATATGAAAATAATTTAAAGCTCTAAAATTGGCAAATATTTGGGAATATTTAATAAATTATTGATAACTATTTGTCCAACTGTGCAACAGAAAATCAGAATTTACTACTCCTATTTAAATTTTAACTTTGCATCCACTCACCAAAATCTCCTCATCCCTCCCCATTCCTCCTCATTCATGGATAGAAGATAGGGTTTGGCATTTTCTTACCATCAAGAGATGTTAAATGTAATGGAAATGTTAATTACCCTGATTTAATAATTTCATAATTTATAAATAAATAAAAATATCAGAGTATGAAAAATTATAAGATTTCAAGCAAAAATATTAAGAATTCAAAAATATTTGGACAAACACTTCATCAAAATACATATAGACAGCAAATAAGCACATGAAAATTATTCAACCACATTAGCTATTAAGGAAATGCAAATTAAAGCCACAATGAATATGAGTATGCACATTTAGAAAGACTATCCATACCAAATATCAGTAAGAATACAGAGGAGCAAGAACTCTCATACAACACTATGAGAGTATTTAATGATACAACCAATTTGGAAAACAGCTTGGCCATTTTTGAATCAGTCATACAACTTCCTTGTGATCCATCTTTTCACTGTGAAGTATTTAGCAAGAGAAATGAAATCATATGTGTATAAAGAGATTTGTACAAAAATGTAGTAGTGGAGAACTGAAAGCCTCTCAATTGTCTAACGAGGTGAATTCATATGTTAATCACAATTTGTAATACTCTTCCCCAATAAAAGGTAAGAATGATTGATCTAACAAAATGGATGAATCTCAAAGCAAGTACAGTAAAGAAAACAGAAAATTTTACAAAGGTATTAAAAATTTTAACGATGATGGCTATGTGGCTATCTATTATGGTGATAATTTTTCCAATTATGTGAGTGTGTGTGTACATACACATTTATTAATGTGTAATGTAAAAATGCAGAAAACGTTATAAATTAAATATATGTATAGCTTATTTCACATTAATCCCACCCCAATAAAGCTGTTAACAATATGAATGCTTGTTTCATTTGCCTACACAGAACATATTAATAAGTAATGAATGTAATATGCATAGGAAGACTCATAATCTCTGAGCCATAGTATTATTCCTCAGCATTTGCATTTTATCATACATTCATTATATGTCACATGTGTTTATACATCCATATGTTTTTTTAAAAACCCTATATTTCGAAGGGGTGTTGGGAGCTCATGTCTGTGATCCTAGCTACCCAGGTTCCTGAGATTGGGGTGATGGTAGTTCGGGAACACCCTGGGAAAAAAACTAGAAATATACACCATCTCAACCAGTAGTTGGGCATGGAGGCATGTGCCTGTCATCCCAGCAACAACAGGAAGCATAAAATGGGAGGGTTTGGATGAAAAGTGAGACCTAAACTCCAAAGTAACCATAGCAAAAAGTTCTGGAGGTGTGGCTCAAATGGTAGTCCAAATGCAAAGTCCTGAGTTCATACCTCAGTACTGCCAACCCTCTAGATTTCCAAACTTAAAAGTGGTGTCAATATTTTTAATATTATTTTTAGGACACAGTTGTCTTTAAGTTCACAAAGAGAAACTAGAATCCATAAAAAGGGGCCAATATCTTGAGATGGGCAAGATGCTTGAAATTGATGTGAGTTAAAAACAATGTCAGAGGAGATAAGACGACATATGCTTGGCCTCTCTGGGTGGAAGAATTTGACAATGCCATGTAACGCAGTGTACTAAGTCTCCTGTCTGTGCTCTCTTGTGCTCACATGAGACTAAAAGAGCTTGACTCATGAGGAGCATTGGATATAGAATCCCCAGTAATAGAGACTGCAAACATCTGCCTGTGGTCACCACAGAAGCCATCATTGTTGCACAGAAGGAAGATTCTTCACTGACATTCTGTTCCTGAGAACAGAACTTCCATTTTTGTTTTCATATCTAGTGATGAACTGAGTGTCATTCCTTAGTGTTGGCACCCAGGTAATTGGAAGTTTCCTAATTTATGTTTGGCCAGTACTGACAGATATTTGCCTATCAGTTCACTTTAGGCAGCTGTCAGGTGAGAACATGGAAGATGAGCAGAACTAGGTAACTTGTGTGTGTCTGCTTAATTGTCCATTATCTTCATGTTTGTGCTCTATTCATACACCAAAATTGGAGCAGCTTTCTTTTTGCTGATGTCTTAACACTAAAATCCAGGCAGGTCTTCCATTCTCATCACCAATCTACTCTTGCTCAGTTTTGAAAAATGCTCTAGAATTGTCTACAGTTTTCCTTAATTTACCTGGAAAGGAATAATGATATATGGTTATATTCTTCTTACCTTTTCACTTCTGGCACATAATACTGCTATAAGCAGATCTTTGGCTTATACACATTCTTGTTATGAATATTCCAAGAGAGAACATGGCAGATCCTTAGAATACACACTAGTCTGTGTCTCTGAATTAATGTGGGAATATTTAAAAAATTATTATGGAGAATAGCACCAAGTAACAGAATAAACAAGCATATATGAATGATCTCACAATTTCTAATATTGATATTTTGTACACAGAGTTCACTTCTTAAAAATAAAAAATTACTTGTATCAATATACCATACCTTTTGAATTTCACTCCATTCTTTTTCCTTTTCCAGAGGCAAATGTTGTTTATTTGTTTTCAAAATGCTATTTTAAATGACTTGTACAATAAACAGGTTGGAATAAAAATAATGAATGTCGTTATTATCTTGTAGGGACTTTTCCATGTGGAGAAATTTTTTGAGTGTGAGGCCAGAAAGAAGCAAAGAGAAAGTTCCATTTATGGCTATTTTTAAAATTATTTTTTTGAATTATTTGAATCATTTGAATTATTTTAATTTTTTGAATTATTTGGGAAATAATTCATGATGAGAATGTGTAGCTCCCAGGAAATTCAAGGGAGTCTTCAAAAGTAGTCATGCTGAGATTCCATTGTTTTCAGCACTACAGTGGTGGAACAGCTCCCAGATTGGCATGCAAGGTCTTTGACATGCAAGTGCTTCTGTTGAGCATTGCTGTAGAGCATCTGAAGTATCTGAGGACTTCCTTAAAACTTTATATTCAGCTACCTGTGTGTCCACACTGGACTCAGGATATGGTGTTATCCTTGTTAATCCCACTTCTGATCCAACAAATACAATATATTATAGCTGGATGTCAGTGTTACAGAGGGGGCACTCCAGAAACACTTCCCATCACGTCTGCCCATGCTATGTGTAGGTTGTCAATGCTGCTTGGTCTCTGAACAAGTGCTTCAGACCCCATCACATGCTGCAGAATAACTAGTGCCAGGGGCTATTGCCAGCAGCACAATTCACCTCTGCAGTGCCAGAAGTAACATCCACTGTCCACCATGTTCCTTCACTCCCATTGTCAGAGTGGTCACATAGTGGGTGCATCACAGCCACGACTGTTTGGACCAGAACTGTCTGAGCAACTAGAGGGTCAACAACCCTGCTTACCTACCAGATAGAGTGGGTCTCCTTTACTGTGTTGTGGCATGCACCACACCTATGCACATTAATTCCATCCAAGGAAGCTATAGGAAGATTGCAATATGTTACCAGATTGTGTACCAAGTTGATAACCCATGATACATCTTCAGAAGAGAGCCCTCTACTACAAGGGCCATCCCATAAATATAGTAGTGATAACTGGCCTCCAGATGCACAATTCTCAGTATAAGAGCACAATAAAAGAGCATACTAATTCTCTAACAGAGATACTATAAAAATATTTGCAAAATGACTGATAAGGAAATTGAAATTCCCAAATACAACCCCCCTAAAAGAAATTAAAAGAATGTTTATAAAGAAGGACAATAAGATTCTGGACAAAATGTTTTCTGAAAATTTTAAATGTAATGAATGAGTAATATGAATGAGAAATTCAGCAAAGACATAAAGATATCTAAGCAAACAAAAAAATCATAGAAATGAAGAGCTCAGTAAGTCCCATAAAAATATCTCAACAATAAATTAGATCAAGGAGAAGAAAAATATTTCACTTGAAGATTTTTTTAAATTCTCAAACTTAGAATGAAAGAAATTAAGAAACAGTAAAAGAAAAAAATTAAATAAGAGTGAAGACAATCTTTGAAAGCTTTAGGAAGCCATGAAATGAACAAATATATTGCATTTTCAAATATCTAAAGAAGAAGACAAAGAGAAAGGGATATAAAACATATTCAATGACATAATAGCTGTGAACTTCTCTAATGATGGAAAATACAAGGACATTTAGATACAGGAGCTTCACAGAATGTTTAATAGCCATGCCCAGAAATATCATACCCTGACATAGTAAGTAGGATATAGTCAAGCTTTCAAAATTACAAGACAATGGGAAAATTATAAAACTTCAGGAAGAAAGCACCATGTCACATGTAAGGTTACCAACATTATATTAAGAACAGGTTACTCAGAAGAAACTATACAGAACAGGAGGGAATAGAATGGCATGTTCCAAGTGGTGAAAGACAGTAAGTTCCAACCCAAGAAAATCATGTTCAGCAAATATGCGCATGAAAAATTCAGGATAAAGACTTTTTGAGACAAACAAAACTGAGTAACTTCTTTACTATGCAACTGACTTCATAAAAGATGTTCTATGACCAGAGGAAAAAGCTCTAAGACCAGAGGCAAAAGAAAGATAATTTCCATCATGAAAAATCAGGAAATATAGAACCCACTGGTAAAGTGGACAAACAAAAGAGAAATAGAATGTTATGAATGTTATGAGTACAATAAACTAGTAAACCACAAATATGAATAAAAGAGGAAGAATAGAACAAACAATACTCAAAACAGATTAAAAAATTAAAGAAATAACAGGTCTGATTCTTTACGTATATATAACAGTTGAAATACGAAAGCTCTAAATTCTTTGGTGAGATGATAAAATTTGTCTTAATGGACCTAATTATATCCCTTCTACAAGAATACTCAATACACTAGTCTGAAAATGAAATGATGGAATAATCAATTCTCTGTGTACATACATCAAAAGTGAGTAGGAACCGCTACTGTTATATTACATAAGAGAGAATAGATTTAAAGGGAGAAGATATAGAAAGAGACAAAGAATACCACAATGTAGTGATGAAGTAAGTAACTCAATAACAAATGATAATAACTGTAAATGTGTATGTATCTAATGTCAGAGCAAGCAATTTTATGAGATAAATACTATTGAAGAGAAAGTAAGAGATAGGACCTGATACAATGATACAATTATAAGGTAGGATTTCAATAATGCTCTTTCAACACTATCTGGAGTTTTCTGCCATATAGTAAAATCAAAAGAGCATCGAAGATAGCTATAGTATAAACAAAAATCTTAAGAGATTTAGAGAACATTTTACTCAACAGTTCCAAAGCATACTTTTCTGCTAATAGAACATCCTTTAAAACTAGATCATTAATTAGGTTACATAACAAATATCAATATATTAATAAAAGATCATATTCTGTATGTTCTCTGAGGAAAACTAAATAAAACTGGAAACCTTCAAAAACTACAAATTCATGGAGACTTGACAACATGCTACTTAAGGAATAATGGCTCATTATAGAAACCAAGGGTAATTTAAAAATTCTTGAAATAAAATGAAATGGAAACACAACATACCAAAGATTATGGGATATAGCATCAGCAGGGTCAAGAGGTAATTTTATGTCAATGTATTACTACATAAAAGCAGAAAGGTTTCAGGTCAATAACCAAACAAATTATCTCCAGGGTTTAGAAAAGCAAGAGCAAACCAAACCCAATCTTAGTTGAATAAATAAATGAAATAGAGATTAAAAAGCTATGAGAAAACATCAGTGAAAAACAATGTCTTTTTAAAATGTAAAACTAAATAAATTATCCTAGGGGAAAACATCAAAGATTCAAATTGGAGATATAAAATGAAACACTGCAACTGATATAGAAATGCAATGAATCATTAGACACTATTTTTGAATAACTTTATGCCAACAAATTAGAAAAACTAGAAATAGACAACTTTCTGATATACCTAACTTACCAAATTTGAACTACAAGTACATTGAAATATTCAACAGACAAATAAGTATTGAGTTTGAATTGGTGGTAAAAGTGCCCCCAAGAAAAATTCAGCACTGAAAGTATGAAACTTTGAAAGAAGAGCTAACATATTATCCTCCAACTATTATGAAGAATTGAAAGGGAGCAACCCCTTCTACAAGGGTGGCTCTACCCTTTTATGAAAATGAGACAAAAGGTCAACAAAAAGAGAAAACTATTGGCCATATTGCTAAAGAACATAGACCTTAAATTTCTCAACAAACAGCTGTAAGCAAGACTCAAGTGGTAGATCACAAAGTCTTGAGTTAATTGCCATTATTCCCCAAAAATCTCAACAAAATATTAGGAAATAGAATCCAACAGTTCTTGGAAAAGATTGCTTGCATGATCTAGTAGGATTTCACCCTAGAATGCAAGTATGATTCTTAAATTAGTATATCAAATCAGTACAAAAAAACAGTGAAATGATATGTTCATCTTAATAGATGCAAAAGCACTTGGTAAAATTCAGCATACAATGATAAAAAAAATTAACCAAATTAGATATAGGTGGATCATAATTCAACATAATAAAATCTATTCATGACAAATACACTTAATATCATATGGAACTGAGAAAAACGGAAAACATTTTCCCTTTAAGATCTGAGGAAAAAGAGAGTGGTTTGGATAAGTACTTCTTCAAGGCCCAAGAATTGTAGTCTTAGTCCCCCTTCCTTGCCACTATCGATGTGTGTACAGCCTTTAAGAGGTGGGGATCTTCAAAGTAAGGTGTACTTACAATGGGGGTACATTGAGAAACCCCTTTGAATATCAACTTAGGAATTAATAACAAAGGACAAGATTGTAAAATTAGGCACAGTGTGTGTGTGGAGGGGGGTACTTCTTAGAGGGGGGAGTGAATTGAAGAAGATGAAGGTGAGGGAATATGGTTGATGAACTTTATATACATATACAGAAGAGCACAATGAAACTTTGCAATTTCTTTTAGTGGAGTGGGGAACAGCTTGAGTGGGGGAGTTTGTGGAAGGTATCCAACCAATGTACAATAGAAGCCTATTGTGAATTGTCACAAAGAATCTCCCATGTTCAACAAATATATTTTATTAAAAATGAAGGAATAAAAAGAGATGGAGTATCCTTGAAGGTCTTCCAGTCTTTAGGGGAATGATCTTAATGAGAATATTGGGACTACAGCCCATTCCTCTTCCTGTCATTTATATCCTGGGCATGAGATAAACATATTTCCACTTAGTGCAACCAGAATACATTGCCTTATTTTAGACACAATTCAGTGAGGCCAATAAATGATGGAACAAATCCTCCAAACTGTGACCCTAAGAAAACATTTTATTTTTATCTTTTTTTTTACTTTTTCATCCTATTACTGTTGTACTGGGGGTAAACTGTGACATTTTCAAACGTTCTCATAATATATCTTACTCAAATTCACCCTCTCCATCATTCTCCTTTATCACCCTCCCTTCTTGGAATAATTATAACTGGTCTCATTTATCCATTTTAATATATGAATACATAGTTGAATTCACTCCCTCTAACATCTCTTTATCCCTCCTTCCCATTCCTGGAATAGTTTCAACAAATCTTAATTTTCTGTTTCATGAGTACATAATATTTCTACCACATTCATCCTCTTAAACCCTTTGCTTATATCTTCCCTCTCTCACTGGAACCAATCTCCAGGCAGGACCTGTTTTACCTTCCTGTTTTCCATTTTTGAAAAAAAAAAGACATTTTTGTTTGTTTAAGATAGCTATATAGGGTGTTTCATTCCGACATTTACATGCATTTATGTATTCTAACCCAAATTGATTCATCCATTCTGTTTTTCTCCTTTCTTCATTAGTCCCCTTCTTATGGTGATTTCAAGTTTTAAAAATTCTATATTCTTTTTTGTATAGAAAGTAAATCACTCATATTAAGCTTTTTAACTTCTTCCTTTTACCCTCTCTCTCCCATTAGTGACCTTTCCTTAGCATGACCTGTTTTGTCATATTGCTTGTAGTGTACTGGGCCTATATTCCACATATGAGAGAAAACATGTAGAATGTTCTGACTTTCTGACTTTGGCTTTCTGAACCTGGCTAAGTTCACTTATTCTTCAGTTCCATCCATTTACCTGCAAACAAAATTTCATTCTTCTTTATGTTTGAATAAAATTCCATTGAATAGAAATACCACATTTTCTTAATTCATTCATCAGTATTGGGGCACCTTGGCTGTTTCCATAGCTTGGCCATTGTGAATCACGCTGCAATAAACATTGGAATGCAGATGTCTTCACTCTAACCTGACTTACATTCCTTCTGGTATATCCACAGTAGTGGTATTTTTGGATCACAAAAGGTGATTATATCAGACATTTTTTTTCAGTAACAGAAACCTGATTAACATGTACTCTTTTTCTGCTCCTATTCTATATACTACAGGAAGTATTAGTAAGAGGAATAAAGAAAGAATAGAATTAAAAGGCAGTAAAACATGAAGGGAGGAAAACAAATTATTCCCATTTTCAGATGAAAGGATTCTATATAAAGAAAAACCTATATACTCCATGAAAATATTTTTAGTACTGGTAAATTCAATGCTGATTCAGGATGTAAAATGAACATAATATCTCACAGATATCTTACCTTATATTTCAAAAATTATAAATTTACATGGAATGAGCCTATGTGGTATAAAAATATGTTGATAAGCACAAAATGTATTCAATCCTTTAAATATAAATGTCTTAAAATGAACACCAATATGGACATCATTTCTATAGTATGAAACAATAATTGAAATGTGACCAAGTGTTCTGAGTATTTGGACACACTGCAGATTACTGCCTTTTGTTAATTTTATAATTGAAAAACACTTTCATTAAAAGTGTAGAAATATATGCATGTGTGAAATTATCACAATGATATCTCCTA
Organism: Castor canadensis; assembly: GCF_047511655.1. Classification (NCBI taxonomy): domain Eukaryota; kingdom Metazoa; phylum Chordata; class Mammalia; order Rodentia; family Castoridae; genus Castor; species Castor canadensis. Next base: position 32,655,558 of record NC_133399.1, read on the forward strand.
ATAATATTAGTATATGCTAATTCAAAAATAAATAAAATTAACATAAAAGAACTGTACAGTACAACCTAAAACATGTAGGTGAATAATTTCACCTTCCACTTTCTGTAAATCTATGGCAAACTCTCTGTTGAAACTATGGCAAAAATATTGAAAAAGATTTTTAAAAATTCTAAACCTGAGAGTCATGTTTCTGTCTATATTTTGGCATCAAGAATTGATAACAAAATAGTTTAGTATCTTCCATGAAAATTGCATTACAATTAAGTTTCTGTATACCTCAAGGATTGTGAAGAAAAAGTATTCCTGAGTGTGTGTATTTTACTGTATTCTTGCTAATATTTATAATTACATTATTATGCACACACATACAACACATGTGTTGTCTACTAAAACAGAAAATTGACTTCCTGATATCAGTCATCATCCAGAGTTTCATTTGTTAATAGCATAAAAGGATCACTGGAATTCATTAACCATTTTTGTGTTATGAATTCAAGTTCTATGAAATGGAGATAAGCAGAAACAATGGAGAGAACTGAATGATGCACATCTGTTCTCAGGGGTCAGGAAACTATCCATCTTGTATTCCTTCCCTCTATAGAGTTAGTATTTACCATACATACTACTGGGATCAAAGTAATAGTAAAATAGCTGGTCTAATGAGGAGCTTTGGATATTAAGCCCTGAGGGATGGAGGGAATGTAGAGACTGTAGGAGCTGGCACGTGATCTCACACAAAACTTCTGTAATTATGAAACAATACCTCAGCATCCTCCCTGTGATGATACTTTTGGCCAGGATTCCATTGAATCATTCAGTCTTTCTGCCCATCCTGAGGACAGATTTCCATCTTCAGTATGCAGGTGACAAACTGAATATCCTTTCTTTTGAATGTTATGAGTTAATACAATGCCCCTTAGTAAAGGCTGTGAAAATGACAAAAGGTAGGTTTAAAAATGGTTTTTTGGTTGTGCTGGGGATTGAATTCAGGGCTTCAAACTTGCTAGGCAGGTGCTTTTTTAAGCCACTCCATCAGCATAGAATTTCACTTTGAGAAGCATTGAAGAAAGTAAGAACCAAGATAGAGAAACACAAGAGAAACAATATCCACAAGCTTGCCAATCATCTGTCTTTATCTTAATGCATTCTGTGTGTTTGCCTTGATACTGACTCAGCACTCACTCTGTTTATCTCATACTCTGTCCAAAAAATGGCTGTTTCCTTAAGGGAAAAAATCTGACAATTTCCAAACAAGATGACAGTGAAAAATGTACTGAAATATTTTTGAATTATTGTGGAGATATTAGAGGTTTTCTCTTGAGAGTAATAGATGCTAAGGATGTCATAACTCAGGACCAGAGACTGGGCAGCATAACAAGAGTAATTTTTCACAGTTCTGGAATCTAGCAGTCTGAAAATAAAGGTGTCCTTAGGAGGTATTTTTCTAACATATTCCAAGATGCTGATGGCTGGCAGATACATTTTGTTTTCTTTTACCTGAATTTTACATCAGATCCTTCACCAGCATGAAATCTAAAAATCAGCTATTTCAAACTTTCTTCTACTGGGAGTGAGTGATGATCCATACCTGCAGCCCCTCATCTTCAGTCTCTTCCTGTCAATGTATGTGATCACCTTCCAGGGCAACCTGCTCATTATCATAGTCATGAGTTCTGATTCCTATCTCCACAAATTCATGTACTTCCTTCTCTCCAGCTTATGCTTTAATTATATCTGCGTAAGCAGCACCACTGTCCCAAAGATGCTAGTGAACATCCAAGGACAAGATTAGAGCATCACTTATCCAGGCTGCCTCATCCAGATCTGCTTTGTCTCAGTTTTTGGTGGCATAGAAAATTGCCTCCTTGCAATGATGGCTTATGATCATCCTGTGGCCATTTGTCACCCCCCGAGGCACACGGTCATCATGAAACTCTTATCTCTGTGTGTCATACTAGTCCTGGTCTCTCTGTTCATTAGCATTGCAGATGCCCTTCTCCACAGTCTGATCATTTTGCACAGAAAAAAATCCCCCACTTCTGTGAACTTGCTCAGATCATTAAGTTTACCTACTCTGATCCCCTGATCAATAACCTCCTAGTAATCATTAAGCTTGTATATTTGGTGGTGTTTCACTCAATGGCATAATTTTCTCTTATACTCACATTGTATCTGCTGTTCTGAGAATACCATCATCAGTCGGTAAGTACGAAGTCTTTTCAACCTGTGCGTCTCACCTACATCTTTTATCCTTGTTCTATAAGACAGATTTGGGGGTGCACATTAGCTCTGCTGTTACTGACTCATCCAAGAAGGCTGAAGTGTCTTCACTGATGTATTCAGTGGTCCCTCAAAAGCCAAATATTTTTATCTACAGCCTGAGGAAGAAAGAAATGAAGGAAGGCCTGAGGAAACTCATCAGTATGAAACCTTCTATGATGTGTTATTTCATTTGGACTTAGGTTTCTAGAGTAAATCAATGTGACAGGAGACAGAATGTCACACTTATGTCACTGCGTTCTTCTAGAAAGATTGGATAGCATATTTTCCATATACATTTTAGCATGGTACCTGAATATTTTATGTTTTAGTTTGTATCATGTGATGCATTATTTTGATTCTCTAAACTTAGTGTCCTTTTTTAGGTTCTAAAGAAGCAGAGGCTAAGGGATTAATATTTTAGCAAATTTTCTTAGACATGCTCTCAGAAGAAGGTAAGTTGTAGAAGGAAGCCAGGGCAGTGACAGTATTTAAGGAACGATGACATTGCATCTAAAGAACAGTTTTAACTTTATCATGTGGCTAGGGCTGTCAGAATTACATTCTAGAATGTGATGCAAAGGAGTGAGAATTCATAACCTGAGCAATAACACTAGACCTATTGGAATCATATCATCTACCGTATTCAGGATAGTGATCTATTAAATTGACATAATTATCTGATACACAAAGTTTGAGATGTTTGTGAGTAATACTGGAAACTTGCTAGTAAAAATTCCTTAAATAGTAAGAAGGAAAAGAAACTCTTGCATTTATGTACTCACCAATAAAGGGAGTTACATTTTATTAGATGGACATCAGAGATAAATATGCCAGAACAGAGAGTTGAGTTTCATTCAGTCCACCACAGGTGGCCTCACCTAGGAGTGGTTCTCCTCTAAGTCACTAGGTCATTTTAGGAAATGCACATGTCAAATTTGACACTCAACTGTTATCCCAGAGAAAGAAAACTGAGTGGTCTTCCCTGAGTGCATTCAGAGTTATCTTTTTCATATATGCACCAGACTGTATTTCTTTTTCCTTCCTTCATTCCTTCTCTCCTTTCTCCTTCCCTCCCTCCCTCCCTTCTTTCTCTCTCTTTTTCATTCTCTCTTGTTTTGTGACATATGGTCTTGCTGAGTTCAGGCCTGGAACTTACTATTTATGCACAGCTGGCCTCAGAGGTGTAATCCTTGTGCCTTAGCCTAAAAATTCCTGTGCTATATTGAATAAGTGTGGGAAGAGTGGACACTCTTCTCTCATTCCTGATTTTATACAGTAAATATCAGGTTTTCCACATTTCGTATCTTGTTGGTTGTCGGTTTGTCATATACGGTCATTTAAATTTTGTGGTGAGTTCCATTTATTCCTAGATTCTTCAGAATTTTTTATCATGAAAGGATGTTGAAATTTGTTGGAAGCTTTTTCTGCATCTATATAGATGATCATGTGGTTTTTGTCCTTGATTCTGTTTGTGTGTTGTATTAACATGTGTATTCTACCTTCCTTGCATCAGTGGAATAATGTCTAATAGGTCATGGTGTAGGACCTTTTTAATATTGTGTTAATATTGGTTTGCAAGTATTTTATTGAATATTTTTGCATCCATATTCATCAGGGATGTTGTCCTATAACTTTCTTTTATTTTGTGGCTTTATCTGCCTTTTTATATTAATGTACTACTGGATTTATAGCATTAGTTTGGTTGTATTCCTTTCCTTTGTGTTTATGGAATAACTTGAGAAGCAATGGAATTAGCTCTTCTTTAATTGTCTGGTAAAATTCAGCAGGCTCAGGTCTTTTCTTTGTTGGGATGTTCTGCATAACTGTCTCAATCCCATTAGTCATTGTAGATCTGCTTAATTTTGGTGGATTATATACACTGAAGAATTTAGCTATCTTTTCCTTGATTTTTCAAATTTGCTCAAGATATTTTTAGTGACCTTCTTTCGTTGATATCTCTTTCAACATCCCTTTTTCATCTCTGATTTAATAAATTTTTGTCTTTTCTTGTTTTGGTTAGTTTGGCTAAAGGTTTTTGACCCTGTTTATCTTTTCAAAGAAGCAACGTTTTGTTTCATTGTATCATTTTTTGGTCTCCATTTTATTAATTTCTGTATTAAGACTCTTTCCAACTACTACTTTGAAGATTGTCTTGTTCTTGATTTTCTAAGACTTTCTGGTGCATCATCAGATTGTTTTATTTGATATCTGTCTAATTTTTTGATGTGGGAACTTATGGCTATTCACTTACTTCTTCAGACTGCATTTGCTGTGTCCCAAAGGTTCTGGAAAGTTATGTTCTCTTTTTCATTTGAATCTAGAAATTTTTTGCTTTCTTTCCTAATTTCTTCAATGACCCATTAATCATTAAATGTGTGTTGTTCAGTCCTCAGGAGCTTGAACAGTTTTTGTAGGTTTCTTTGTCATTGATTTCTAACTTCAGTGCATTGTGATTTATTAGGATTCAGATTATACTTTTTGTATTTGTTGAGTTTTGCTTCATGTGATCAATTTTGGAGAAAGTTCTATATGTTTCTGAGAAAAAACTGTGCAATCTGCTTCTGTAGAATGGAATACTCTGCAAATGCAACAGCCATATCATCAATGGTATTGATTAGTCCTAATATATATTTTTAAATTTTCATCTGGATGTTTTGTCTATTGATATCAGTGTAGTGTTGAGATCTTCAACTATTATTATAACTAGACCCACTTGTTACTTTATGCACAGAAGTGTTTGTTTCATGAAGTGATGTTTGGTGCATATATATTTAGAATTTTTTATATCTTCTTCTGAACTGTTTCTTTTATTAGTATTTAGTAATTTCTCTACATCATCAACTGATTTTTATGTAAAATCCGTTTTGTCTGATATAAGAATAGCTACTTCAGCTTGCATTCTGCATGCCTACTATATCTTTTTCCAAACATTCACTTTTATTTTTTGCGTGTCTTTGATTGTGAGATTTGTTTCTTGTAGTCAACAGATTGTTGGTTCTTTCTTTTGGATCCATCAGACAATCTGTATGTTTTAATTGGAAAATTATGTCCATTATATTTCTGATTATAGTTGATAGGTACTTACAGATTCCTATAATTCCATTGCTTTTTTCCAGTTTGAATCTAATGTTTATTGTTCTTTACTTTTGGCATTGCTCATCTTCAGGATTACCAAGTTGATTGTGCTTTATACTTTCCTAGCTCTCATGTTTTTATCATTTCCCATTTTGGTTTTATTATTTCTTGGCCTCACATATTTGTGATAAATTTTCTTTCTCTTCTTTGTGAAATATTCTCTTACATATCTTCTGTAATACAGACATGATAGATATGGAGTACTTTAACTTCTCTATATACCAAAAAGTTCTTATTTTTCAATCAAGATTGAAGCTCAGCTTTGGTGCATATATTGTCCTTTGTTGACAATTATTCTCTCTCAAGCTTGAAATACATTACTTCATACTTTCATGACTTTTAGGGTTTGTGCTATGAGTCCAAGGTGATTCTGATGAGATTTCCTATGTATGTAATCTGGAGTTTTTCTTATGAAGCTTTCAGCAGTATCCTTTCTTTGTTCTGTAATTTTTGTGTTTTAATTATGATATGACACTAAGTTGTTTTTTTCTAGTCATGTCTGTTTAAAGTTTGTAATGTTCCTGTGCATAACTATCTCTACCATGACAGAATCTTGGGAAATTTTCTGCTATTATTTTATTGACTAGGTTTCCTATGCCTTTGGTTTGTATTTCAACTCTCTTCTCCACCCTGTGTATTCTTAGGTTTGATTTTTTGATTGCACCCCAGAGTTTTTGTATTTTGTAGTCACAGGTACTAATTTTTGTTTTATGATAGTTTGTGTACAATATGTCCTCTATCTTGTTCTCAATCTCAGAGATTCTTCTGCTTGAATCTGGTTGGCTGATACTATGATCCACTGTGGTTTTATTTGATTTATGGTGGTTTCAGTTTTACATTTCTTCTTTTGTTCATACTTTCCATTTTTTGTTGAATTTCTCTTCTGTGTTGCTGACTTTCTTTTCTAGGTTTTGAAATGATTGACTAATTTAAATTATGTGTTTCTTTGAATTCTCTTTAAGGCCACTCATCATTTTTACCCATAGGTTTCTGAATTCTCTACCAGATATTTCAACTTATGTGTTATCTTTGGATTCAGTTATTGAGTTGTATGTTTTTTATTAGAATATAAGAGTTATGCAGTGGTATACATTGTGATATTTACATATGTGTTACAATATGTCTTAGTTAGATTTACACTTTTCATCATTCCTCTTCCTCCCCACTTCTGTGCCTTCTTAAAGAATTTCAATATTTTGATTACTCTGTTTTCATAAATGAATACAAAATACATCTACCAAATTCACACTTATCTACCCTTTCTTTATGCTCACTCCTGCCACTGGTACCCACCCTAGGAAAAATCCTGCTTTATCATCCAGGCTTTCCTTTTGTTAATGTATACTTATAGTCCAAGTGGGTTTCACCTTGGTAATTCAGACTATATATAATACGCTTTATTCAAATAAACCCCCCTTGCTTACTCTTTCTTTATCATCATGCTTGTTTAATATTCAACAGCTTACAGTGTATTACATATTATAGTCATACATAGATGGGTTTTTAAATATTTTTCATTCTTTTACATTCTTCCCTCTCCTGCTTCACATTGTCCCCTCAGACATACTGACTATGTATATACCCACACACACATATGCACACACACATATACATATAATCATATATGTATTTTTACACATTTATGTTATAGGTTTACTGTCCACATATGAGGGAAAACGTGATCTTTGATTTTCTGAGCCTTGTTCACTTTTTAACATGATATTTTCCAGTTCTATCTATTTATCTTCAACTAATATAATTTCATTTTTCTTCTGGTTGAAAAAAACTTAATAATTTATATATGCCGCATTTTTTAAATACAGTCATCAGTAATGTGGCATATGGTTTGCTTCCAAAGCTTGGCTTTGTACAATGGGTGTATAAGTAGCTCAATCATATACTAGAGCATATTTCTTTAGATATATGCTAGGAGTGGTATGTCTAGATTGTCTAGAAGTTATATTTTTAGGTTTTATATACTAGAGCATATTTCTTTAGATATATGCTAGGAGAGGTATCTCTAGATTGTCTAGAAGTTATATTTTTAGGTTTTAAATATTGCTTTGCATAGTGGTTGCACTAATTTACATTCCCACCAACAGTGTAGTGTTGTAGGGTTTTAAAAAGTAGAGAATGTCTTAGTTTTTCATATTTAAATTTCTACACTGTTGTATCTACATCTGTTGAGCTAAGTTTCTCATTTAATGCCTTGCATATGTGGAGAAAATACTGCAGTAACTAGGTTATTCATTAATAAGTCAAGTATTTGAATGAATAAGTAATAATTGGAACCATTATTTATATTTCCACTAAAGGTTGTATGGAGACAAAACTCTGCTTCCTAGGAAGATGATCTGGATGCTTAACATTTGTTTAATTGTATAAGGATTGGAAATTGAGTAATGTAAGTGACAAATGTGTGGAGGTGAGGATAGTAGGAACATGGGAAGAAGAAGTACATATAGGGATAAGAGTATGAGAAAGTGATATACATTTATAATGGGGAAATAGTGAAGCATATGGGAAATAGAGAGAAAAAAATTAAGAAATAAAGTTAAGAACTAAATATAGATATTTAGTTCCAACAATAAGGAATTAAATTTAGAAAAGAAACAGCCAAAAAAAAACAAATTAAATTAAAACAAGTTCATAGTTCTTGATTAATAGAAATATTGATATACACTGTGTTTTGTCCAAGTTAATAAAAAAGTAACTACAAGTTTCCTCTTACTTTTGTGGTCTATTTCATTTATTTCTGCTCTGATATTTGCTACCTCCTTTCTTTTGCTAATTTTGAGCTGATTTGTTTTAATTTTGATAGTACCATGTGATCTTATATAATCTGTACCAGAGAAGATTACCTATGTGATTGGTATAAAGTATATTATGATTTTGTTGAATGTAGGTTCTGTTTATGTTTGTTTGGTCCATTGGTCTTAAGAGTAGTTTATAGATATTTATTGATTTTTTTGTCTGAATGAACACTATTGCTAGTTAGTCTTTGGAAAACTCAATTATTTATATATTGCTATCTGTTTTTCCCTTAAAATCTATTGATTGCTTTATGCATTTCAGTACTCAAATTATGAGTGCATATAGATTAATGAGTATTCTATTCATAATGAATTGACTGCTTGAAGTTATATGATAGCCTTCTTTGTGTTATTTTTCCATTTTGACCTAAAGTTTATTTTGTCTCATTGAAATAGAATTCCTCTTCTAAAGTCAGGAATGAGACATGAGTTTCCTCTTTCTTCACTCTCATTCAATATAGTGTCTGAATTATGAGAAGGAGCAATAAGGCAAGAGAAAGTAAGCAAAGGATACAAACATAAAAGAAAAACTTAAATTATTCCTATGTTCAGATTGTTGTTGTGCTCAAAAGTCTTTAAAAACTTCACCAAAAACTTAGATTTTATATAAACTTTGTCAAAGGAATAGTACACCAATTCATATATAAAATTCATTACCTTTTCTATATACTTACAAAGAATCGGCCATTAAAAAAATCAGGAACCCAATCCCATTCACCATAATCTCAAAAGTTAGGTATAAACTAACTGAGAAGGTGAAAGACATCTACAGTGAAAATTATAAACACTGAAGAAATAAATTGAAGAAAATAGGATGGAAAAAACCTCCCATTTTCATGAATTGGCATAATTCATATTGTAAAAATTACTAAACACTGTAAACAATCTTCAGATTAAATAAAATTCCCATCAAAATTCCAATGTCATTCTTTATATGCAATCATAAAAGAATGCACATCACTACAGCAATCCTAAGCAAAAAGAGTAATCCTGGATGTACTTTAATAACTGAATTTAAGTTATAGTACACAGTCATCATAAAAGAAAAACACTATAATGTCACAAAAGGAGACATTTAGATGAAGGAAATTGAAAAGACAACTCAGAAATAATTCCACATATCTGCAGTCATCTGATTTTTGACAAAGGAGCCCAAAACATATATTGGAGAAAAGGAAGCCTCTTCAACAAATGGTTCTGGGAAAACTGCATATTTACATGTGGAAGAGAGAAAACAGAGTCAATATTCACTCTATAAAATATAAATTCCAAAGGTATCAAAGACCCTAATGAAAGATCTTAAACTTTTAAATTTCTACAAGACAATATAAGGAATACATTTGAACATATGGGACAAACCTAGGTAATACTTTGAATATGCACTTGAAAATACATGCTTAGGCAATATATTGAATAGGACTTCAATTGCTCCATAAAGAAGAGCAAGAACTGACAAAGGTGGTCACCTCAAATTTAAAAGTTTCTGCACATTAAAGAAGATAACTGGGGGAATTCCAAGATGGCGGCTAGAGGTAGGAAGCAGAAAGCGACCCTCCTATAGTGAAATCTTGGAGAGATGCTGGAGGCACACTTTGCAGGCATAATCACCGAGAAAAGGCATAACTTTGACCCCTCCACATCTCCAGCCAGTGCAGAGAATCTCCACTTCACGTTAAACGGAGAAATGAGGAGGGCCCCCGGGCCGCCAGTGGCCGGCACCCAGATGGCTTGGGAAGACGAGGACCAGGTGAGCTTCGCGGTACTGCGGTAGCCCCACAGACAAGCCTGGGCCAGAGCAGCATAGCCCCCTGGACAGACTGACCTCCACCCGGGAAAAAAAAAAGAGAAACTGAGTAATAAGCAGTAAGAACAGTTAAGACACGCTGGAAAGAGGGTGGGGCGCCCTGAGCGCTGAAGATTGGGGGAAGGGAATCCTTCCCGGGACTGTAAATAAACAAGCCAGGTGGGCCGGAGAGGCTCTGGCGGGAGCGGGGAGCGTGCCCAGCAACCAGGAGCGGGGAAGCTTGTGAGAGGAGGAAAGACCCACTTCCCACGTGAACTGTAAACAAACATGGCGGCTGGCAGGAGCAGCAGCACCACCCAGTAAGCAGGAGCAGGAAAGCTGTTGAAAGTGGCAGTGGGAGGAAAACTTCAGAGGAGAGGGGCTCCCACATGAACTGTAAATAAACACGCAGGCCTGACAACACGGGGCAGTGTCACCTTTCCCAGTGCTTGGGAAGGGGAAAGCCTGTAGCAGAGGCTCCTGCACAGGAGAACTCTGAGCAAACAAAGCCTGTGGGACCAGGTGAGTGCTAGCTCACCCCAGAGATCTGCATAAATAATGCAGCCAGCTACAGGCTGAGAGCAGCAGGCAGGCAAGCCACAGTTGCAGATACCACTCTCAGAACTGCCTCCAGGCGCTTTTTTTTTCTTTTTCTCCCTACCTTTGATGAGAGAACAACCGAATTACACCTTCAAGCCGAAAAACTTACTGAAACTGTATTGCATTTGAACTGGGGACACTTGGTGGGGCTTTTTTTTTTCTTGTGTGTGTGTGTGTGTGTGTGTGTGTGCAGTTTTGTTCTACTTTATGCATCCCCTTTGATGAGACAACTACAGAACAACATCTGAGGCACCAACTCCAGGACTGGAGATTGAGATGGACATCCAAATTAAGACTGAAACTGCATTGCATATAAACTTGGAAGTTTTTTGGATTTTTGTTTTTTTTTTTAATTTTCTATTTTCCATTTTATTTTAATTCAATTTATATATAGATATTACTTTCATTTACTTATTTTTTATTTTTTTATCTTTGATTTTCAATCCTCTCTCTGTCTCTCTATTGTCTGTTCAGCTTACTGTTGATTAGTACACTAACACTCCCCGTTTATACCTTTGAAACTCTCTTGTCTGATACCTTGTTCTGCTTCCTCCCTCTTGTCTGCATATTTGTTTTCCCCTTTTCTTTAACTTCTTGCTTTTCATCTCAGCTCACTCTTCCATTCTCAATATTACCATTGTTATTATTACAAGCAAGAAAATACTTAATTACACACAGTACAGGGACAGTAACAACACCAAGGACAATGACGGGAAGACAGAAAAAACAGGGAAACCAGTTTCCCCACAGCAAAAAATTAGTACAGGAACCAGAGGGGAATGAAGAGAACAGAAACTCAGATCCAGACTCCAACAAAATGAAGATAAACTATGTCAAAGGACCCAATGAAGCCCACAAGAATAATTTAAAAGAAGACATACTACAAGTACTCAATGAGAATTTTATAGAGATGATACTGGATAGGGTCAACCAAAATGTACAGGAGACACTCAAGAAATTCCAAGACAATAAAAATAGAGAATTTGAAAAAGCAAAAGAAGAAATAAAGGAAACCATAGAAGCACTGTATAAACACCAAAGTGAAAGAGAGAACACAATGAATAAATGAATAAATGAACTCAGGACAAAAATAGACAACAATAAAGAAGAAAACTGCCAGGATATGGAAAACCTCAGAAAAAAGAACGAAACAGAACTGCAAAACAAAATGGAAGGCCAATCCAGCAGAATAGAACAAACAGAAGACAGAATCTCAGAACTTGAAGATGAAATGGTAATTAAAGGAAAAACCAAAGAACTATTAATTAAACAACTCAAGACCTGTGAAAAGAAAATGCAAGAACTCACTGACTCCATCAAAAGACCAAATTTGAGAATCATGGGCATCGAAGAAGGAGAAGAGGTGCAAGCGAAGGGAATGCGTAATATATTCAACAAAATAATAACGGAAAATTTCCCAAATTTAGAGAAAGATATTCCCATACAAATGCAAGAGGCCTCCAGGACACCAAACAGACCAGATCAAAATAGAACTACTCCACGACATATTATCATTAAAACAACAAGTTCAGAAACTAAGGAAAGAATATTGAAGGCTGTAAGAGAGAAAAAACAAGTAACATACAAAGGTAAACCCATCAAAATCACAGCAGACTTCTCAACAGAAACATTAAAAGCAAGAAGAGCGTGGGGTGAGATCTTCCGGGCACTGAATGAAAATAACTTCAACCCCAGGATACTCTACCCAGCAAAGCTATCATTCAAAATAGATGGAGCAATAAAAGTCTTCCATGATAAGCAGAAACTAAAACAATATGTGACCACAAAGCCACCATTACAAAAGATTCTGCAAGGGATGCTGCACACAGAAAGTGACACCCAACTTAACCATGAAAAGGCAGGGAGCACCAAACCACAGGAAAAGAAAAAGCAAGACAGTAGAAAGTAACATCAAGTTAGGTACACACAATCAAACCTTCAAACAACTAAGATAACTAAATGGCAGGAATCACCACATACCTATCAGTACTAACGCTTAATGCTAATGGACTTAATTCACCCATCAAAAGACACCATTTGACAAAATGGATTAAAAAAGAATATCCAACAATTTGTTGCTTACAGGAGACTCATCTCACCGACAGAAATAAGCATATGCTTAGGATGAAAGGCTGGAAGAAGATTTACCAAGCCAATGGCCCCCGAAAACAAGCAGGAGTAGCAATACTTATCTCTGACAAAGTAGACTTCAAGCCTACATTGATCAAACGAGATAAAGAAGGACATTCCATACTAATAAAAGGGGAAATAGACCAAAAGGAAATAATAATCATCAATCTGTATGCACCCAATGTCAATGCACCCAATTTCATCAAACATACCCTGAAAGATCTAAAAGCATATGTAAACGCCAACACAGTGGTTGTGGGAGACTTTAACACTCCATTATCATCAATAGATAGGTCATCCAAACAAAAACTCAATAAAGAAATCCAAGATCTAAAATATGCAATAGATCAAGTGGACCTAGAAGATGTCTACAGAACATTTCATCCAACCTCTACACAATATACATTCTTCTCAGCAGCCCATGGAACCTTCTCCAAAATAGATCATATCCTAGGGCACAAAGCAAGCCTCAGCAAATATAAGAAAATAGAAATAATACCGTGCATACTATCTGACCACAATGCAGTAAAAGTAGAACTCAACAACAAAAGTAAAGACAAAAAACATGCAAACAGCTGGAAACTAAATAACTCATTACTTAATGAAGAATGGATCATCAATGCAATAAAAGAGGAAATTCAAAAGTTCCTGGAAGTCAATGAAAATGAAAACACAACCTACCGGAACCTATGGGACACAACTAAGGCAGTCTTGAGAGGAAAGTTTATAGCCATGAGTGCATATATTAAAAAGATTGAAAGATCCCAAATCAATGACCTAATGATACATCTCAAACTCCTAGAAAAACAAAAACAAGCCAATCCCAAAACAAATAGAAGGAGAGAAATAATAAAAATAAGAGCTGAAATCAACGAAATAGAAACCAAAAAAAGCATACAAAGAATTAATGAAACAAAAAGTTGGTTCTTTGAAAAAATAAACAAGATCGATAGACCCCTGGCAAACCTGACTAAAATGAGGAGAGAAAAAACCCAAATTAGTAGAATTAGGAATGCAAAAGGGGAGATAACAACAAACACCATGGAAGTCCAGGAAATCATCAGAGACTACTTTGAGAACCTATATTCAAATAAATTTGAAAATCTAAAAGAAATGGACAGATTTCTAGATACATATGATCATCCAAAACTGAACCAAGAGGAAATTAATCACCTGAATAGACCTATAACACAAAATGAAATTGAAGCAGCAATCAAGAGTCTCCCCAAAAAGAAAAGTCCAGGACCAGATGGATTCTCTGCTGAATTCTATCAGACCTTTAAAGAAGAACTGATACCAACCCTCCTTAAACTGTTCCATGAAATAGAAAAGGAAGGAAAACTGCCAAACACATTTTATGAAGCCAGTATTACACTTATCCCAAAACGAGGCAAAGACACCTCCAAAAAGGAGAACTATAGGCCAATCTCCTTAATGAACATTGATGCAAAAATACTCAACAAAATAATGGCAAACCGAATTCAGCAACACATCAAAAAGATTATTCACCACGACCAGGTAGGCTTCATCCCAGGGATGCAGGGGTGGTTCAACATACGAAAATCAATAAATGTAATAAACCACATTAACAGAAGCAAAGACAAAAACCACTTGATCATCTCAATAGATGCAGAAAAAGCCTTTGATAAGATCCAACATCATTTCATGATAAAAGCTCTAAGAAAACCAGGAATAGAAGGAAAGTTCATCAACATTATAAAAGCTATATATGACAAACCTACAGCCAGCACTATACTTAACGGAGAAAAATTAAAACCATTCCCTCTAAAATCAAGAACCAGACAAGTATGCCCACTATCTCCACTCCTATTCAACATAGTACTGGAATTCCTAGCCAGAGCAATTAGGTAAGAAGAAGGAATAAAAGGAATACAAATAGGTAAAGAAACTGTCAAAATATTCCTATTTGCAGACAACATGATCCTATACCTTAAAGACCCAAAAAACTCTACTCAGAAGCTTCTAGACATCATCAATAGCTATAGCAAGGTAGCAGGATATAAAATCAACATAGAAAAATCATTAGCATTTCTATACACTAACAATGAGCAAACGGAAAAAGAATGTATGAAAACAATTCCATTTACAATACCCTCAAAAAAAATCAAATACCTAGGTGTAAACCTAACAAAAGATGTGAAAGACCTCTAGAAGGAAAACTATACACTTCTGAAGAAAGAGATTGAGGAAGACTATAGAAAGTGGAGAGATCTCCCATGCTGATGGATTGGTACAATCAACATGGTAAAAATGTCGATACTCCCCAAAGTAATCTACATGTTTAATGCAATTCCCATCAAAATTCCAATGACATTCATTAAAGAGATTGAAAAATCTACTGTTAAATTTACATGGAAACACAAGAGGCCACGAATAGCCAAGGCAATACTCAGTCAAAAGAACAATGCAGGAGGTATCACAATACCTGACTTCAAACTATATTACAAAGCAATAACAATAAAAACAGCATGGTACTGGCACAAAAACAGACATGAAGACCAGTGGAACAGAATAGAGGATCCAGATATGAAGCCACACAACTATGAGCAACTTATCTTTGACAAAGGAACTAAAAATATACGATGGAGAAATAGCAGCCTCTTCAACAAAAACTGCTGGGAAAACTGGTTAGCAGTCTGCAAAAAACTGAAACTAGATCCATGTATATCACCCTACACCATGATTAACTCAAAATGGATCAAGGATCTTAATATCAGACCCCAAACTCTTAAGTTGATACAAGAAAGAGTAGGAAATACTCTGGAGTTAGTAGGTATAGGTAAGAACTTTCTCAATGAAACCCCAGCAGCAAAACAACTAAGAGATAGCATAGATAAATCGGACCTCATAAAATTAAAAAGCTTCTGTTCATCAAAAGAAATGGTCTCTAAACTGAAGAGAACACCCACAGAGTGGGAGAAAATATTTGCCAATTATACATCAGACAAAGGACTGATAACCAGAATATACAGGGAACTTAAAAAACTAAATTCTCCCAAAACTAATGAACCAATAAAGAAATGGGCATGTGAACTAAACAGAACTTTCTCAAAAGAAGAAATTGAAATGGCCAGAAAACACATGAAAAAATGCTCACCATCTCTAGCAATAAAGGAAATGCAAATTAAAACCACACTAAGATTCCACCTCACCCCTCTTAGAATAGCCATCATCAGCAACACCACCAACAACAGGTGTTGGCGAGGATGCGGGGAAAAAGGAACCCTCTTACACTGTTGGTGGGAATGTAGACTAGTACAACCACTCTGGAAAAAAATCTGGAGGCTACTTAAAAAGCTAGACATTGATCTACCATTTGATCCAGCAATACCACTCTTGGGGATATACCCAAAAGACTGTTACTCCAGAGGCACCTGCACATCCATGTTTATTGCGGCACTATTCACAATAGCCAAGTTATGGAAACAGCCAAGATGCCCCACCACTGACGAATGGATTAAGAAAACGTGGTATCTATACACAATGGAATTTTATGCAGCCATGAAAAAGAACGAAATGTTATCATTCACTGGTTAATGGATGGAATTGGAGAACATCATTCGGAGTGAGGTTAGCCTGGCTCAAAAAACCAAAAATCGTATGTTCTCCCTCATATGTGGACATTAGATCAAGGGCAAACACAACAAGGGGATTGGACTATGAGCACATGATAAAAGCGAGAGCACACAAGGGAGGGGTGAGGATAGGTAAGACACCTAAAAAACTAGCTAGCATTTGTTGCCCTTAACGCAGAGAAACTAAAGCAGATACCTTAAAGCAACTGAGGCCAATAGGAAAAGGGGAACAGGTACTAGAGAAAAGGTTAGATCAAAAAGAATTAACCTAGAAGGTAACACCCACGCACAGGAAATCAATGTGAGTCAATGCCCTGTGCAGCTATCCTTATCTCAACCAGCAAAACCCCTTGTTCCTTCCTATTATTGCTTATACTCTCTCTACAACAAAATTAGAGATAAGGGCAAAATAGTTTCTGCTGGGTATTGAGGGGGGGTGCGGGAGTGGGTGGTGTGGGTGGTAGGGGAGGGGGTGGGGGCAGGGGGGAGAAATGAAACAAGTCTTGTATGCACATATGAATAATAAAAGAAAAATTAAAAAAAAAAGGATTCCATTTGCCTTAGCTTCTTGAGTAGCTTGGGCTACAGGCTTATGCTACTGCACCTGGCCAGTGTTTGATGTGTTTGAAATTACTGAAAATTTCATTTCGATTACAAGTTTAATAGATTACTTACTATATTGTCTTTGTATATACTAAATTTGTATTCGTGTTAATTTCAGTAACTTGCATATAGATTCTGTTTTTTATATACTCAATCATTTCTTCTGCATATGGTGAGTTTTTTTCTTCTAATCCTTATATATTTATTTCTTTTTTTTCCCTTATCATACTCTGGCCCTTTCATATAGTGACAAATAGAAGTGATAGTAATGAGAATCCTTCGTATTTTTAACTTTAAAGGAAGAATTTTGAACAATTCACCATTATATTTTTTCATAGGTTTTAAAAATTAAATCCTTTATCAGATAACAAGTTTCCTCCAATTACTAATTTCACTTTTTTCTTTCTTTTCAGTGTCTTAACCTCCCAATCCTAATTTTTGTTTGTCTGAGACAGGTTCTCACTATGTAGCCAAGCTAGCCTCCAACTCTCCATCCTTTTGCCTCAGCCTCCTGAGTGCTGGGATTACAGATGAGCACTACTTCACCTGGCTCTAATTTGCTCTTTTAAAAAGCATGAATGAATGCTAAATTCTATTAATGTTTTTTATTAACCATCTATTTGGATGGTCATGAAACATTCATTCTGTTAATATGTTAAGTTGATTATGTAATGCTAAACCAGTTTTGCGCTCCTGTAATAAACTCAGTTTGGTAATTCTTTTTATAAAAAAAAATAAGATAACTTAATTCAACTATAATATATTTTATATACTGTAAGAATTAAAAGATGCCACAATGTGTCCTGAGCACAACAATAAAGAAGCAAAGCATTTAATAAAAGAAAACAACCAAAATGGAGACAACCCACATAATGGGAGAAATCTTTACTGTCCATTTATCAGAGACAGTATTAATATCTGAACATATAAAGAAATCAAGAAGAAGGGAGAAGCAAGATAGCAACTGTGTAACATCCTCTAGCATCTTTTCCCAGTTACAACATACTGAGCAGCCACTTTCACATCAACCTCCAGAAGAGCTATGGAAATCTGAACTGACATCACTGTGGATTTGTTTACACCAGAATCTCACAAACAGGCTGGTGGATATCAGTCAGCGCAGAACGAACACGGAGTGCGAAGGTGGTTAGGCGGGGAGCTTTGTTAATGAAACTGTATTGCTGGGGATTCCTGGTTCAGACTGGCCAGTTGGCTGAACTAACTGGATCACAGAACCTCTCTTCCCCCATTAGTTAAAAGATAGAGTTCTAATGATACTGACCTTGCACTAGCCACAGATGTAGCTTGAAAATCTTGGCATGGACTTAAGTGGCATGATTACAGAAATGCTCAGCACAGTTGTTCTGACTTGGGAACCACACAAATGGAGAAAATATTTTGAGTGTTTTTGGGGGTCAGAGAGACATGAAAAATGTCAAAAATCAAGTGTGGTGTGAAACCAGAGTATGAGATTAGGAGTCCAATCCCTGGGACTCCACATGGCAACATGTAAGCAGAATTTTAAGACCACATTCTTGTACTTGGTCTGTGGTTCAGATATGTACAGGTAATGAGTGGCAACTCTGCCACTGAGCTAAATCTTCAAACTAGCCAGGCCCTGCTTGCTTAAGCAGTTGAGACAAAAAAAACTGTGCTGGGGAAAAGAGATGGCCACTTTCCTCTATAAAAATAATGACAGCTGTTAAGTTAATATTCAGTTTCAACTATGTCTTCTTTGGCTTATCATCCCATTCTAATAACTTTCCATTCAAAATTAGATTATTTCTATTATCTTATTCTGAAAATATACCCTTATCAAAAATACTTTGTTGTCATTATATTAGGTAGGTTAGGGATTGCCACTCTCACAAAAGATAGGTCAACCAGAAAACAAAAGCACAAAGCAAGTCTTAATAAATACAAAACAATTGAAGTAACCTCTTGCATTTTATCAGACAATTAGAGAATAGAATAAGGACTCAACAGAAAAAAACTACAGAAATTACTCAAATATATGGAGCCTGAACAACACAATGTTGAATACTCATTATTAGTTGTCACTCATGTTAGTTCTTCCTTAGAAGTGTGGAAGAATTTGCCAGTTAATCCATCTGGTAGAATTGTTTGTTGTGAGATTATTTATTACCACTCCAACCATATTGCTTGTTATCTGTTTCATGGTTTATTATGTTCTTTTGGTTCAGTCAAGATAGGTCATAGCACCTGGAAATTTGCCTAGATTTCTTTTAGATTTTCTGGTTATTATAATTTTTCATACAGTTATGTAATGATTGGTGTATCGTGAACCTCCATGTATATCTGCAATTAATCCAAATTATTCATGGAATATATATTTTTAATCTGTTTGTGAATTTTTTTTGCATTTACATTATTAAAAATTTTGCTGTCTATGTTCATAAAGGAAATTAGTCATTAATTTTTGTGTTCTCACTAGGTTCTGGTATCGTGGTAATACTTGCTTTGTAAAATGAGTTTGGTAGTGTTCTTTTTTTATTTTATAATATATTTTGAGTAGAATTTGTGCTAATTCTTCCTGAAAAGTCTGGTTGATCATCCAGTCCTTAGATCTTCCTTGTAGACATTTTATTACTGTTTTAACCACACTACTTGTTATAGATATATGTGAACTGCCTAAGCTTCTGGGTTCAATTTTGTAAGATCATAAGCTTCTAGAATTTTATCCACTTTTTTAATGAATTTCATTGGTATTTGTTTTAACATTTTTCATCTCTTAAATGTTGTGTCAAAACAACCATTTATTTCTTTTACATTTTGTTTTGTTTTTTAAGTCTGTACTTTATTAAATTCTGTGACAATCTTTATCATTCCTTTCCACCTAATAATTTGTGTTTTGGTTTGTTCTTGTTTTTTAAGCATGAGGTGCATTGTTAAGTAATTCATTTGGTATCTTTGTTTTTATTTTAATATAGGCTTTCATTGCTGTAGAATTTTGTGTTAGTACTGTTTTTGCTAAATCCCAATTATTCTGTGTTCCAGGATTTTTTTGATACCTCCTTTATTTATTCAATGACAGTGTATTCATCAAACAGTGTATTGTTCACTCTCCATTTGATTGAACATTTTGTGTAGTTTATTTTTATTTTTTATTATCCTATTATTGTTGCACTGGGGGTAAAATGTGACATTTGAAAAGTTTCTTATACTATCTCATAGTTGAATTCACTCCCTCCATCATTCTTCTTAACTCCTTCCTCCCTCCCCCCCTTCTCCCATTTCTGAAATAAATTCAACAGATATCATTTTTCTATTTTCATACATGGGAACATAATGTTTCCACTTCTGTTGTTGACTTCTAGATTTTTCCGTTGTACCCTGATAGAATAGAGGTCACTATTTCAATGTTCTTTCATTTTTAAATCTTTATCTATGACCTAAAATATGACCTGTTTTGGAGCGGTATTCCCTGGAATACCTCTTTAAATTGTTAACCATTTTGATTGCTGTGCAGATGCCTATTAATTTCATATAATCACATTTGTCAATCCTTTCGGCCTATTTAGCAGATGTCATTTGAAATATTCAGTAAATATCCTTATCCTTTACTCTCTGGGCTTCTTGCCTAGTATTTTTTTTTTTTATGAAATTGAGTGTGCCAATGTTTGCTGTTGTATATGTTTACAATTTTTATCCCCTCTTGATGGATTGTTCCAACTGTTAATATGAAGTGACATTGTTTTTCTCTTCTGACTAATTTTGAGGTGAAATCTATTGTGTCAGATATGGGCACAAATTCTCTTGACTGGTTTTTTTGGTCTATTTTCTTGGAAAATACTTTTCTATCCTTTCATTCTAAGCCAGTATTTGACAGTGAAATTCATTTTGGGTAGGCAAGAAATGTTCAAAGCTTTGAAAAAAAATTAACTCATCAGTCTATGTCTTTTCATTGGAGAATTGAGATCATTAACATTCAATCGTGTTATTGAAAGGTGTGTAGTATTTCCTGTCATTTTGTTGTTTTTAGATGCTTATTTATATTCTCTTTGAATTAATTCAAGTTTAAACATATCCTTTTTAATTTTGTTATTAATCCCTTCTGAGGTATGTCAAAGATTTTCTCCCATTCCCTGGAATACCTCTTTAAATTGTTAACCATTTTGATTGCTGTGAGATGCTTTTTAATTTCATATAATCCCATTTGTCAATCCTTTCTGTTAGTGCTGAGCCATTGGAGTACTAGTTATAAATTTATTGCCTCTGCCTATATGTTCCAATGTATTCCTTACTCTTTCCTGCACTAGTTTCAATACCTAAACTTAGCTCTGATATGATCCAACACTACCACTCCTAGGGATATACCAGAATACACACCTGTGTTTATTGCAGCATTATTCACAATAACCAACTTAGGGAAACAGCCAAGATGGTCCACTACTGATGAATGGATTAAGAAAATGTATGTATACACATGGAATTTTATTCAGCTACAAAGAAGAATGAAATTTTGTCATTCTCAAGTAAATGGATGGAGCATGAGAACATCACCTGGATGCCAGCATTAATAAAAGATATTCAGTTCCCTGTGCCTGAAGAAGAAGATGAAAGTTCTTTCTCAGGAACACAGAAAGAAGAAAATACTACTTCTTGAGGAGAATTGACAGTCCCTGAAACTAAGGTGGTGTGTGTTGCCTACTAATATGGACAAGGGTTTTGAATGGTGATCATAGGCAGTCTGTTTGCAGCCTTGGTGGCCTTTGGGTCATTAATATCCACAGATGCTCTTAAGCAAAACTCTCTGAGTTTCAAGTGATTACAGTGCCACACTACAAATCAGATGGATGCAGATGCATGGATTCATATCTGAGTCTTCCACTCTGTCCCATTGGCCTTAATGTCTATTTTTTGGCCAACATCTTGGATATTTTTAAGAGGGCTATTTTTAATAGGATTGTTATCATGATTTCTGTTTCAGAAAATTCATTTTTGGTGTGTACAAAAGCTATTGATTTTTTATGTTCATTTTGTATATTGCTACATTTCTGAATTCATTTACCAGTTCCAATAGTCTTTTGGTGGAGTCTTTATGATTTTCTATACATAGGATCATATCACATGCAATGCCACAATTTGTCTTCCTTGTTTCTTAATTGTACACTTTTTTTTCTATTGCGTAATCATCCTGGCTAAAACTTCTAGTATCAAATATAATAAGAATTGTTAGTGTGGATACTTTTGTTTTGTTCTTGACCTTAGAGGAAATGTTTTCATATTTTATCATCTGTGTGATACTGACTATGGGTCTGCCATATATAGCTTTTATTATGTCAGAATATGATCCTTTTGTACCAAATTTGTTCATGAATTTTGTCATAAAAGGATGTTGAATTTTATGGTTGACATAATGCAACTTACTTTATGTCAAATAGCCCACATTAATGCTACCTAATAAAAAACTGATATTTTAAAATTGATTTCCCATAATATATTAGAATTATTGAATATAATATGAATTAGCAGAGTCTGTCACAGGAGCCATGCACAGTATCATTACTTGTTTTTTCTGATTTTTATTATGTATTCATTATTCCATGCATTTAAAATAGTAATCTCTATATCTACATACTTAAAAAATTATATGTACAAATGTAAATATGGTACCAGTCTTTCTTTTTTTTTAGGATATCAGTAAGGCAGTATGGAATTGAATAAAAGTGTCAAACACTGTTGAAGTGTCAAATATACTTTAAATGAATGTTAAACAAAAATGGGGAAGAAAGAAGGTTTCTTTTTTGCCTCTCTACTGCAGACAATTAGGCAAATACAAGTTCTTGATCGCTCATTCTGGCACCTTGGGGATTTGTGTGGCCCTGTAATCACATGAGACCCAAAGAGTTTTGCTAATGAGGAGCTGTGGATATTAAGAACCCAAGGGCCATCAAGACTGCAAACAGACTGCCTGTGATCACCATTCAATACCCTTGACCATATCAATAGGCAACACACACCACCTTAGTTTCAGGGACTATCAATTCTCCACAGGAGGCAGGTGTTTTCCTCTCTGTGTTCCTGAAAACAGAACTTTCATCTTCACACACAGGGAACTGAATGTGTTTCATTAGTGTTGGCGTCCAGGTAATCTGAGATCTACTAGTTTTCTAATTTGTCAGAGGTGACACATCTTCGTCTTTCAGTCTGTTACACAGCTGTGACATGAAGCTATGTGGAAGATGAGTTACTTTTAAGCTATCTGCCTAAACTTTCCTCCTCTCCTCTTGTCCCCTCTTTGCTTCTTTTTATGCACTATTTGCATGCTAATTTATTACTCTGAACCCAAAGTCCAAGGATCGTTTTCTTCCTAACAGCAGTCTATTCTGTCTTATCTTTGAAGAATATTCTAGAATCCACCAACCTTTTATTTATTTGGCAATGGTCAATTATATATGAGTAGCTGATTATTACATCTGAATTTCATTATAATAAAATAATTTCATTATTCCCAGTTGTAGTGGAAATCTTTGGCTGACACTTCTGTTTATAAATATTCTGAAGGGGAACAAGTAGAGAAAAAAGGAAGACTTTATGACTACATATTAGTCTACCTATCTGTCTATATTCATGAAGTATTTAAATATTAAAACTCCGAACAGAAGAAAAAATGTATGCATGTTTTCAAAAATAGAAAATGATATATTGCCATCAGACTGCTTTTCTTAATAGAAATTCATAGGCATTAAGATAATATATATTTTATATTTCACTATATTCTCCATTTTACAAAGTGAAACATGTCTTAAATTCAATTATTCTTCATGTATTATTGTCTTTTATGCACATTTTATATTTTATTTATCTCTGAGCATATATGTATATGCCATAATAAATATGTGCATCAGTTGGAAAAATAATAAATGAATTGTGATGTTATAAGATATTGAAATAAGATAAGATGGTTGAAGTTAATGAAACACAGATACAATGTACTAAAACAGAGGAGTAATTAAACATATTATTCAAAAATAAGAAAATAACATGAACAGTACATGAATTTTTGAAATGCAAAACAATAGCATGGTTTGCTGATGCACTCAATGTACTGAAGCCCCAAGAGAACGACAAATACTAACTTCTTTCGAATGGTTCTCTTGGGAATGGAAAAATGCATGACCTTCATAGATGAAGAATGTGGAAAAGTAGATATGCATTGTTTTATTTTAACAGTAACTAATGCAAATATAGCAGCATAATTTAATTTAATTTTTACTGGTATGTACTTTAATCTTTCTCATTTTTGCCATTTTTGAACAATTGATATAATTGGTAGGAAAATAAATTTTAGTATATATGATATTTTAAAACTTAATTCCATTATAACATAGATACCTTTTAAGCAAATTACTTATCCATCTTAGGGTTTTATTATTTGTATTGCTGCATGTAGGTGTGATTCATTTCACTAGTAGACATATACTTACATGATAATAAGAGACATTCATACCAACTTTGTTCATTTACTTTTTGAACTTTTATACTTCTCTACATATGTAAAATTCTCAAAGGGAGTTTTAATAAATCATTTTCCCTAAAATTTTCATTGGTCATACTAAAGATTGGCCATCTATCTTTCATTTTCCTAAATTTTGTCCCACCCATCACTTACCTTCTGTGTTGAACTGTACCAGATATTCTGGCTGTTTTCATGGCATAATAGAACAAAAATAGAAATAAATATTTTGTCTGTTCATTGCTTATGTGTACAAGAGTCCTATAAGGTTCAATAAGGGTTTCTCATTTTATGAATAAGGGGAAATACTTACACAGTAGAATTTTTTCTTATTTGACCTAAGCAAAAACAATAGATTTAAATTCATGTCTGTCTCCATTTAAAAGCCAATTTATGCTGGTTTGATTTAGACAATACAGTAAATTTTTTGTTTGTATACTGGTTTCAGATTTGGAGAATTACCAGGGAAAATTCTATATAGCATATGTACTTTATTCTTATCCATTTCAAAAATGCAAGAAAAGAGAAGTAAGTTAGGGAATAAAATTTGGACAAGAAAGCAGTATAGTAAAGAGTACTGAAATAAAATATCTAAAGAAAAGACAGAGAGAGAAAGAGGGAGAGAGAGAAAGTGAGAAAGAGACAGGGAGAGAGAAGAGAGAGAGAGAGAGAGAGAGAGAGGCAAAAGCAGTGGGAAAGATTAATAATATTCACATTTCAAAGCAGATGTGAGAGTTTTATTAAATAATGAGTCCTATTCATTTGTTTTCTATCTCATCACCTGTATTTTATCATCAGCCTCCTAAACAACATGTTCTCAGGAAACCAAACAGGTATCATGGAATTTCTCCTCTTGGGACTCTCAGAGGATCCAGACTTGCAGTCCATTCTCTTTGGATTGTTCCTGTCCATGTATCTGGTCACAGTGCTTGGGAATCTGCTCATCATCCTGGCTATCACCTCTGACTCTCACCTTCATACCCCCATGTACTTCTTTCTCTCCAATCTCTCATCCACTGACATCTGTTTCAGCACCAGTACAGTCCCCAAGATGCTGGTGAACATGAAGAGGCAGAGCAAAACCATCACTTATACGGGCTGTCTCACCCAGGTCTGCTTTGTCCTCATATTTGCTGGATTGGAAAATTTTCTCCTTGCAGCAATGGCTTATGATCGTTATGTGGCTATCTGCTTTCCCCTTAGTTATACAGTCATCATGAAACCCTGTCTGTGTATTTTATTAATTCTGTTCTCCTTGTTCATTAGCATTGGGGATGCCTTGCTGCATAGTCTGATGATGTTACAGCTGTCCTTCTGCACAGATTTTGAAATCCCCCACTTCTTCTGTGAACTTGACCAGGTCATAAAGCTTGCCTGTTCTGATACCCTCATCAATAATATCCTGGTATATACAGTGACTAGCTTATTGGGTGGTGTTCCTCTCCTTGGAATTATTTTCTCTTACATTAAAATTGTCTCCTGTATTCTGAGAATGCCATCAGCAGGGGGAAAGTATAAAGTTTTTTCCACCTGTGGATCTCATCTCTTTGTTGTTTCCTTGTTCTATGGGACAGTTTTTGGTGTATACATTAGTTCTGCAGTTGCTGAATCATCCAGGATTACTGCAGTGGCTTCATTAATGTATACTGTAGTTCCCCCAATGATGAACCCATTTATCTACAGCTTGAGGAACAGGGACATGAAAGACGCCTTGAAGAAACTAATCAGAAGATGTTCTCTTTGACTGTGTCATGTCTTTGGACTTGGCCTTTTAGAATGCCTCACGTTAGAAGTGAGCCAAATGGTGATATCTTCCACCACCAATTTCTTTTGGTACAAGGAATAAATATCATAATAACTGAGAATGTTTCTACTCGGGATTGGGAACTGACTTTTTTCTGTACTGGCATTGGGATTCTTGAAAATTCATGTAATGTTTCTTAGCTATTTGGATGTGGGTTTCTACAAGACCATGGACAATGATAGTGTGGATGGTCTAATAATAATCTTATGAGTGTCCCTGATGAGTGTGTTACAGCTGTTGAAAAGACACTTAGTACATTTCTGGCAAAAAGCAAATACTCAATATAATTTTTTATTATCATACTCCATGACTAGATCTTTATTTTAGATCTGTATAGCTTTTGCTTTCATACATTTATTTGTACATGTGCATTAGAATTTAATTTTATTGATTTTAATTTAAATTAATTTCAACATTTTTGGTAGAACTCCTAATGTGATATAAGTAATTTTGTTGTTTTTTAAATCATAATTTTTATTATATTTTTCCTTCTTCATTCCTCATCATTGAATATTTGCTGAAGGTGACTTTAATTTTCCCTTCTAGCTTGTGTTTTTAAGACTTCACTGTTTATTCATCTCACATGAATTCAACAAAATGAAATGTTTGAATAAATTTAATTCAATTTCTGTGATCTTAGAAAGACTAGGTCATCATTTGAAAGTGTTGGGTGTAAAGATGTAAAGAAGGAAAAGGAAAGTCATATTTAAAGTATCATTGAGAGTCAGTGGTTCCTACGAAAATCAAGTGATTGCTCAGGAAGACATCTGTTCTTGATGGCCTTGGGATCCATTGTATTCAGCACCACCTCTTCAGAACAGGTCTGAGACAAGCAAGATGGAAATCTTCCTACAATTCAAGCTATTTGGGAATCAGATATAGGGGAACAGAGAAACACAAGACATAGCTAAAGACAAATTAAACAAAAATAGCTAGAATGCAGATCAAGTGATAAAGTGCTTGTCTTGCAAGTGCAAGGCAAAGATTTTAAACACCAGTACTTTCCGTCAAGTAAGAGTTGAATCTTAACATATGACCCTTGTGTATTGTTTGCTTAACATTCTGTTTTTGAGATTTAATACTGTTATGGTGTGTCAGGAGTACATTTTTTCCTGTGGATTTTGAAAGATAATATAACATTGAAAACAAATTTAATGAAGCAGTTCTTCAATTTAGTTTCATTTTTATATTTAAGAGGCACACAATGAAATTATTAGTATACTCAAGTAAATTTACAAATTCATTTCACACAATTTTTAAAATTATTTAGTTAAATACAGTAGACCCATTGGTGGTAGTTTCTCTTATCATGATTTTAGCTCTGTAGTGAAATATAATTTGAAAATATTAAATAGAAATTTTTGGAAATATTCTTAGGTAATTTGTTGTGTATTATGTTTTCAAATTCATGCCACCTGATGTGTCTTTCCTAGACCTCTGTTTGATCTGTAAAAATGAAAACCTCATTCATTTATAAATGACTGGAAATAAGAGACTGTCTGCTGTGTTCTTTCAAAACCCTCCTTTACTTTTTAAAATGTTTTTATTAGTATATGATAGTTAAAGGGGGGGATTAAATTGTGACATATCCATATACACATATTGTACACTGGTTTGCCTCAATCTCTACATCATTATCCTTCATTTCCTTCTCCCATTCATAAAATAACTTTGACAAGTTTCAATGTTCCATATTCATACATGTATATAAAGCATCTCAATCATATTAACCACTTTAACCTCTTCATTTAACCTGTTCCTGCTACTATTACCCTCCCCTTAAGATATCCTGCTTTAAATTCCTGTCCTTCATTGTTTAAGTGTTTGTTCATTGTTCACTGGGGTTTTGACTTGGAATCTTCTCTATAAATTTATTGTACTTTTAACAGTCTAAGCCCCTCTATTATTTTCTTCATCATTTCCACTACTCTGTATTGCTCCACAGTTTTCACTGCATTTCATTGTGTCTTTTTCTACACAGATGTGATTGCACTTTAATATTATCCACTATCTATCAAACTTTGCTTCTTTTCATCTTCATTTAGTCTCCCCCAACACTCCCACTTTTGGAAACATGTTCTGTATGTATATGCATAAATATATATGCAATTAATATGTTTTAAGTTGAACACTGCTCAGAGTAGATACTGTGAAATCTAATGTAAATATATGATAATGCTTATATTAGTATTTGGATCTCTCTTCCACATATGAGAGAAAACATGTGCTCCTAGCCTTTCGGAACTTGGTTTACTTCACTTTCGATGATGTTTCCCATCTCCATCCATTTACCTGTGAATGACAAAATTTCATTTTTCCTTGTGGTTGAAAAATATTCCATTATATATGTATATATACATATATCTGTCACATTTTCTTAATGCAGTCATCATCAAATCCCTACTTTATGATGTGCAGTATACTAAAGTGCAATGAAATACCAGAATTTATCCCTCCTATCTATTTGTAACTTTGATCTTGCCTTGTCTCTTCCTTTTGCCTGCCTTTTCCAGATTCAAGTAACCACTATTTCATATTGTATTAACTTTTTTTGTGGTACTGGAATTTGACCTCTGGGCCTTGAAATTTTCTATCACTTGATCCATGCCCCTAGCTCTTTTTGGTTTGGTTATTTTTAAGATAGGGTCTTCAATTTATGCACAGTTCAGGCTGTACTGCAATCATCCTATTTAATCTTCCTGAATAGTTTGGATGATGGGTATGTGTCACCACAGCAGGCTTTTATTGAATATGATCTGCTTTTTGCACAGGTTTCTCTCCTGGGGATGCTCTGAGAACCCACTGGGAGCTACCCAAGCTCCATTTGTGATGCAGCCTGTAATACAGGCTTGAGACACCACACCCAT
This sequence comes from Castor canadensis, assembly GCF_047511655.1. NCBI lineage: Eukaryota > Metazoa > Chordata > Mammalia > Rodentia > Castoridae > Castor > Castor canadensis. The sequence goes on from NC_133399.1 coordinate 32,684,631, forward strand.
CCTAAAGTTTACATTTATATAATTATCACAACATCAAATCAAGTCATATTTCAAATTGAGTTTAGGTTTTTCCTGTTATTTTTAAAGCATTATCAGTATTTAACAAATTATTTCCTTATGTACTATATCTCTCTAATTTTGTTACCTACATTTAACCAGAGTATGTGGAAAATTACAGATATGAACAATTCATATGTTTTAAGTTGAACACTGTTCACAGAAGATATGGTGAAATGTAATTACATCTTTATCTGTGCTTAAAATCTGACTCTGTATTGGGTCCAGTTGTGTAACATTTCACAAATTATTTCAATCTCAATGCTCCAGTTCATTGGTCTCCATAGAAAGAGGGCAAGAGTTAACGAACTTTTATGGATATGTCTGAGAAGAAGAAAATTTAAAGAAGTTTAATCAGAAAGGGCTAGCAAGGGACAGATCATATGCAGAGACTAGATTCAGTCTACTCCTGAGGTTAGGGCAATGTGGGTTCTATATAACAGGAAAACCCACTTTGAGGTAAATGTACTGAATGTTCATCCTTGATTAAGTAGTTACTGAGATGTTTCCTGAAAAACATTTTCCTTACAAGGCCATGTTAAAATCCCCTCTACCTATTTTCTGTATTTACAAAATTCTCCTACTCAAATTATCTAAATAGCTTGACATGATTTTGTGATAATATTACTTCCTTATTAAACATGCTCTCATTTCTCAAAGGAAAAAACCAATTCTATTTACTGAGAAAATACTGAGTATTATTGTACTCATATTTGAAGGATCATAAGATATTTGAATGTTCATAAGTGGTTACTATGAAAAATTATAAAATAACCTAGATAATTTGCAGAAAATAGAGAAATTCTAGACACATGTAATCCATGAAGATTGATTCATGAAGAAATAGAAAATAGAACATACTAATAACACTCTAGAAAAGTAAATCAATAAGGAAATGTCTCTCATTGAAGAAAATCCAGGACATACTTGATTTGTCAGAGTTTTAGAAACCATTAAGAAATAGCAATTCTTCACAAATTCCTCCAAAGTCTGAAGAGGATAGGAAGTACTTTCATAAACCTTTTATGAGAGTACAGTATTTCTCTCACCAAACACAAAAACACCCAACACAATACTCACCAAACACAAAAACACCCAACACAATAAAACAAAACTACATGCCAATGTTCTTAGAACACATAGATGTGAAATCTCTTAACAAATATTAGCAAACCAAGTTCAGTAAAATTTTGGGTGAATTTCACACATTGACAAGCTGTGTTTTATACCTTCCATGCAAGGAATTTTCAGCATATATTGATTGATTGATTGATTCAAATATCAAATGACCAAGAAAATGAAATGCAAAAATATTCATTCTGGATTTTAGACCAGTGGTTCTCTTAACTGGTCTTATATCAGAATGAGTTGGATACTTATAACAGCACAGAGGGCTGGCTGCACAAAGTGTCAGTTTCATAAAATTGGACATAGATCAACATAGTGAACTATGAAGACATTCCATAATGTAGTGCTGTTATTCATGAGACAACTATATATGAAAACCAGGAGCTCATAAAATTGTCAATCTTGTGGCATGCCTAGAGGAGAACTAATAAATTTTTATGAACTTACCTAGTTTTTTGGTGCTCTACAGAGAGAACTAAAATTTCCAAGCCCATGAAACAAAATAGCATCTTCAGCAAAAGCTAGAGTTTCCAAGACCTCTTAAATAACCTATTCCATTTCTTTGTCTCATTTATTGAATATTTATCCTTTTACTTAATTTTTCTAATATGAGTATTATTATAAATTCTAATACATATACATTACAATAAAATGCTATCAACATAGCACTATGACTTATGGAATTTTATTACTGGGCACATTTCTCAGCACTTTACTAATATTAACTGATTTTACCCTTTTAAAAGCTTTAAGAGTCAGGTACCTCCATGGCCCCCATTTCAGCCCAGATTTCATTTTAGGATAAAGGGAAAGTGACTTAGGTATGGACACATAGACGCACTGACACATCAAACCTTGATGTTATGGCATGGTGGTTCAGGAATTTGAAGTCAAGAGACTGAGATTCAGAGATGAGTATTTACCCCCACATGATGTGAACTCTAAGTCAGCAGCATTAGGAATTTAGATAGGTCAGTGTTGTTTTAGTTCATGCTTCTGAAAATCAACAAGGATTCCTTCATTTTCAGTGACTCCAATTACAAAATGATTATGTAGCAAGAGACTGATACGAACCAGGACACACACTTGGGACCTGAGAATATAGTTCTGAAATGTGCACTTATAGTGACTATTATTTTGGTGGAATATTAATTGTACACACTTACTTATAGATAAAACACTAATCTGTAAGGATATGTTGCACATCTCCTTTACCCAAAGAGTAAATGAGAAAAATCATGAAAATTACAGTCTGTAGATAAAACTGAAAAAAGTAAAAATTTTTATTGGTATGTCCTAAGCTGATTCCTAGGATGAGAAAATTCAATATCATAAGTTTCCAGCCATCCTGGAAAGATTTAGGTAGAGGAAAGATAACGGAGACTGAAAAATGGCATTGAGCAAAGCACACTTGAATACTTCAAGACCTGTCATAGTTGAAGTAGAGTAAATATTTAATGAATACTCATAGCTTATAAAGGAACTCACATGTGCTGAGTGTGATTTCCTTATTATGTAAAATTATTAAGATAATTGAGTAAGGAATTGAGACATTAATTTGAGGACTTTATTGTTGCCTTTCCCAATTTAGTCTTGGATAATCTGTCATCACAAATTTGTGATCTTTTACTGTCTACCTGTTTCTGCCATTGTGGATCTCAAGGGCCATTCACTTATGTACATATCTTCCTTTCTTATTAAATTCTAGTTCCTTTTCCCTAGTTATCTTTATAGTCAAAATCATCCTTACAAACAGTATCAGGTATAGTGATATTATGTTTATATATTGTATGATACATGTATATGTTGCAAAGAAAGTAATAATATACACATTGTAGCATAAACAATGCAGAAGTGAGTGCTGATGGATCAGGTAAAGTGGAATCTGATTTTATGTACTACAACGTGAAATTTCTAATATATTATGTGCAATAATAATGGACTAGACATTGGAATGTTATTTCACTCCTTTTTCAGAATTTTGCTACCGATTTTCATTCAAAACAGTAGCATATGTTATATACAAACACATATTAACACAGATCACAGTTCTTAGATTGAAATTGTGTTTCTGGGTTAATAATATTGATGCAGAGAATTGAAAAACCTTCAAAAAGACAATAATCTGTGGCCTGTGGTAGCATTGTGATTATAAGTAAAAATATTTTAGTGCTCATTTGTTGCCACAACAAATTTTGTTTAATCTGGCACATATGCTGCAATAATGAATACAAGTGAAATTAGTGCAGGAAAAATACAACAATTCTATTGTTTAGAAAAGAAAATCCATACAGATATTATCCTATAAATCAAAAATGTTTATTTCTGAACTGGCATTACAGTGGATGGTTGGTCTGCTTACTCAACTGTTTTATAAAATTGAAATGAATTTGGTTTTCTGTCTCAAGTTAAATGTTAAAAGAATTTTCTGGTTTTTTTCTCTGTAAATTACAAAAAGAATAGTGTAAAACTTTTACTGAGGCAAGGAGGGGTTTCAATATCAGGACCTATTGAACAAAGACCAAAGAAAATATTCACCAATTAAACAATGTGAAACCTACATACTTGAGGGCATATAGTAAGCACCAAAAAGTAAATAAAAAAGTCAAGTCACTCTGGAAGACTAAATTAGGAATATATTCATATTTCAAAGACAACTATTCCATTAACAAAATAAAACCTATTTGGGGCTAAGGAGGAAATTTAATGCTTATCTAGCACACACAACACACACAGACACAAAAGGAACTATGAATTAATTTTTAACACATAAGCCTCTCAATGGAAATATCAAAAATAAATATTCCAAAAAATGGAAAAACAGATGGTACATGATAAGGAAAAAGGATTCTCAATTTCATAGTAGTAGAAATGTGAATTAATGAATGCTATTCTACACCAATGACATGTTAGAGTAAATGAAGGTATTTGAGGGATGATGTGGAACACCAGCAGTATTTAGTGGGAAAGTAAATTAGCTTATTAATTTAGGAAAAGTCTTTAGAAGTTCTAAATCATGGCAAGCTACACTGTTGCAACCAACAATTCCTCCCAGAACATAAAATTAATTTGTATTATCTTCAAAAGTCACATAAGAGTTTATTCAAAAAGCTTAATTCAAAATATAATATAGATATAATATAATATAGATACCAAAATTCCATCAACATCAGAAATGCCTCTTATTCTAAATGTCCCCAGGTACAAAATACAAACATGAGCTATTGATAAGAAAGGAATAAAAACACGAGTGATTCTTAAGTACAGTGATGAGACTAGCTGGGTGCCAGTAGCTCACGCCTATAATCCTAGCTACTCAGGAGGCAGATATCAGGAGGATCACAATTCAAAGCCAGCCTGGCCAAATAGTTCATGAGAGCCTATATCAAAAGAACCTTCACAAAAATAGAGCTGGTAGAGTGGATCAAAGTGAAGGCCCTAAGTTCAAGTCCTAGTATCACAAGAACTGATGAGACTAACAAGAAGTCATGGAATCATTAATTAAGTTAGAATGAGAGCATAGGACAAATGGAGAGTGCTTGCCTGGCAAGTACAAGGCCCCACTCCACCAAAAAAATTTTAACACAGTTAAATTATAGCATATTTATGAAATACATTGTATAGGAATTTCCTCAGTAGGGATTGAATGCATTACTACCCTGTGAAAATGACAATTTTAAAGGAAAATGACCAAGAACTGATACTGCAATACCGGTTATATAAATCCAAAATCTATCTCTTTACTCAAAGTCTCCTTTTATCTCAATGTCCTCTACCATTTTGTGTGTCTTCTACCATTTTGTGTGTCTTATAGGAAAACAGTTGAAAATATTTAGGGCCCATAAAGATAATTCAGGAAAATTTCCTTCTCTTCAGTTCCCCTTTCCTCAATCATGTTACATTAGCCAATCTAAGTCACTGAGAAAGAATCTGGATATATTTTGAGGACCATGATTCAATCCACTGAAACCTAGGATTTACCATATGTTATATTCCAGTAATCCCATGAATTGGGAGGCTGAGGGAGAAGATTCACAAATATGAGACCATCTTTGGTTACATAGCAAGTTCCAGATCAGCTTGAGAAATAGATTAAGATTTAGTCACAGAACAAGAGACAGATAGAAAGAGAGGGAGAGAGAGGAGAGTAGAGGAGAGGAGAGGAAAGACAGAAGAGACAAAAGAAGGAAGGAAGAAGTATAGCAGGAAGAAGAAAAGGATGAAGAAGAAAGGAGGAATGTAGTAATGTGGATGTAAGGAAAAGCTAACTATAAATACATTCAGGGAAGGACACTAATTTTCTTTCTCTGGAATCAAGATTGGGTATCAAGCTAGACAGGTGTATTTCCTAAAATGATGCATCCTAGGATGAGGCCACCTGTGGTGGACTAAAAGATGCTCACCTGTAGGTTCTGGCATAGTCCTTCCCTCTGATGTCCTTGGTAAGTACCAATGAATTTAAGAGTTGATTTCCTTATTAATACTTAGGGAATATTTATTGATCAGCTACCAGCAACAGTCAGATATCTCAAACCTCTGATGTCATCTGATCATGACTGAATATGATGAATGTTATGATTCCCTCAGAAGGATGTTTTTAACAAGTAATAGATCACAGGCTATAAATTCCCACTCTTCTTTCTCAGTAGTTACTATTCTTGGATGAGATTCTGAAGGTCCTAACAACATGATCAGGTAAAAGGTATTCTCTAGGTAGGATGACATCTTATTTTAAATACTGTCCCTGCTCTGGTTGCTTTCTCCAACTTATGTTCTTTTGTGAGTGTTCCAAAAATTTGTTAAGAAATTGATCCCTCACACTTCTCTAGATCCTGCATAAAGGAAATAAATTAAGAGGATGGAAATAATATATGATATAGTACAGAACTAAATAAGAAAATGTCAGATCCCAAACTAAAATGAACCTGGAAAATACATTATCCTGTCATTCTAAAAGAACATAATGGCAGAAGTGTCTGATATTCTGGCTCATTTCGCACTTACTCTAGAAACCCAAGCCCATAACAAGTGATACATCTTACAAGAGAAGTTGTCATACTGATGAATTTCCTCAGGGCTTCCTTCGTTTCCTGGTTTCTCAGGCTGTAATAAAGGGGTTCATCATTTGGGGGACCACAGTATACATCACTGCAGCCACTGCAGACTTCCAGGATGAGTCAGTAACTGCAGAGCTAATGTAAACACCAAAACCTGTCCCATAAAACAAAGACACAACAGACAAGTGAGATACACAGGTGGAAAAGGCTTTATACTTTCCTACTGATGATGGCATTCTCAGAACAGAGGAAACAACGTTTATATAAGAGAAAATTTTTCCAGCAAGAGGGACACCACGAAATACACAAGCTGTAACAAGTATCAGGAGGTTATTAATCAGAGGATCAGAACATGAGAGCTTAATGAGCTGAGCAAGTTCACAGAAGAACTGGGGTGTTTTTGGTTCTGTGCAGAAGGACAGCCTCAAAACCATCAGACTGTGCAGCAGGGCATCTGCAATGCTAATGAACAGAGAGACCAGAACTAGCATGACACAGAGACAGGGGTTCATGATGATTGTATACCTCAGAGGGTGACAAATGGTCACATAGGGATCATAGGCCATCACTGCAAGGATACAATGTTCCATGCCAACAAAAACTGAAACAAAGCAGACCTGGCTGATGCAGCATATGTAAGAGATGTTCTGATCCTTCTTTTGAATGTTCATCAGCATCTTTGGGATTGTACATGTGGTGAAACAAATATCATTACCAGACAGGTTGGTGAGAAAGAAATACATAGGTGTGTGGAGGTGGGAGTAATAGCTGATGGTCAGGATAATTATTGGGTTTCCCAAGATGGTGACCAGGAACATGGACAAGAAGATGCTGAAGATGAGAGGCTGTAGTTCTGGATCATCACTCAATCCCAGGAGAAGAAACTCTGAAATACCAGTTTGATTTTTTGCTTCCACGTTGCTGAAAAATCTGGTGGAAAATTTGAGTAAAACAATAACAAAATGTATGCATCCACCAGAATCATCACTTGGGAACCTGTAAGACAAACATCCCTGCAGATACATTTATCTTTATACTGTTATTCTCCAGAACTTTAAAGAAGTGAAATTTTTTGTTCGCTTACCCAGACTCTGATCCAGAGTTATGGCTGTCCTAGTACTAAATACTCTATGAAAAATGCTCACCAATAATATAGAAAAATGGAGGCATATTTCATCCTTTTTCCTAATTGTAATCATGTTTGAGAATGGCCAAATTTCTACTCTTAAAAATGGGCCTTCATTGTGAAACACACTGAAATCTTCTGAATAATAAGAGTTAGGTAAGAGTGGGTAAGGGAGAGTAACAAAAGGAATTAATCTGAATAAAGTATAAAACACAATGCTGAAACCCCTTTGAATATACTTAAAAAAATGAAGGACAGGAATGTAAAACATGTCCTGTTGGGAGGTGAGTACACGTGAGAGGGAGATAGTGAATAGTCAGAGTGAACGCAAATAAATATTGTCAATGTACTTTGTATTCTTGTATGAAAATTGAACAATAAAATCTTTTGAAGTAGGGTGGAGAAAGATGAGAACGAGTGATGGTGGGTGGGGGTGAATGTAATGAAGGTACACTGAATGGATATATGGAAAAGTGGCAATGAAACAACCCTGCATATGTAATACATGCTAATAAAAATGCTTAACAATGGGGCTTCTTCTTGGATAGAGTATGAGATGAGCAGCATGCGTCTGGGTCAGCATTGGGGAAACACACAGGGGACATGTCAAGAGAAAGAGGGTGACGGATAGTTGACAAAAGAAGCAGGGGATGTCATTTCTCATCACATTTTTCTCTGCTTTATTCCTTACTCTCCTCACTGATTCTCAGGATAAAATTCTAAAGCATACCTTTCTCCTTTCTACAACATTTACAAAGGGACATTGTGTTACCTGGTATACTTCAAGGCAAATGATGTTCACCATGTCTTCTGGATATTGAAGATGGAAGATCTGTGTTCAGGAAGGGCAGGAAGACTGAATGATTTAATAGTCTCATGCTCAAAAGTATTATTACTTGGAGGAGGCTCAGGTATTGTTTCATGACTGGAGCAGAGCTTTTGTGTGAGAATATGTGCCAACTCCTATGGTCTCTACCTCTCTGGGGACTCAATATCCCAGCTCCTCATTAGGACAGCTATTTTACTACAAATTTGATCCCAGTATAGTGTGTATCCTAAAGACTATCCTTAAAGAAGGGAGTAATACAGTACGGATAATTTCCTGACCCCTGAGAACAGACTTGCATCATTCTCTTCTCTCCATTGTGTCTGCTCATTTCCATTTCATGGAACTTGAATTCACAACACACAACTCATTAATGAATCCCAGTGTTCACTTTATGTTATTAACAAAGGAAACTCTGGATGATTGATATCAGGAAGACTGATTTCCACTTTAGATGATAACACATGTGTAATATATATAGGTATACTAATGTGATTATAAATATCAACTGAGTATGGTAAAAAGGCAAATACTCAGCAGTGTTGTTTTCTTCACTATCACTGAGGTATACTAAACCTTAATTTTTAATACAATTTGCATGGAAGATTCTTAACTAGTTTTGTAATCAGTTTTATGGATACAAAAATATAGACAGGGCCATGAAACCTGGTTAAAGTTTCATAAACATCTTTTTCAATATTGTTGGCATAATTTCAATAGACTCCATCAAAGAGAGTGTGAGGTGAAATTGTGCTTCAACACTTTTAGGTTATACTGCACAGTTATTTTTATTTATTTTTGAATTAGCATGCATTAAAAACATGAAAGGATTTCATTGTGACAATTCCATATATGCAAAGGCTTCTACATTTTTAATTAAGCTGCCAATTCAATTACAAAGCACTAAATGGCAGTAATATGCAGTGTGTCCCGCTATGCTGATCAATTGGTCAGATTTCAACCATTATTCCATTGTGTAATGCCCCCATGCTGATGTTCATTTTAAGACTGTTTATATGTAAGGATAGCTTATGTGTTTATCAGCATATTTTTTGTCATATAGACTCATTATATATGAATTTATAATTTTTTTAATTTAGGTAAATTAGCTTTGTGATCTTGTGTTGATTATACATCTCAAAACATTACTGAATTTGCCACTTGTAAAATTAGTTTCATGGAATATTTAAAATTTTCTCTATATAGAATCAGATTGTTTGCAAACAGGAATAATTTTGTTTCCTCCCTTCATGTTCAGTTGTCTTTTAGTTATTATTATTTAATGATTGCCCTGGCTAATACTTCCTGTAGTGTATTGAATAAGAGTGGGAAGAATATATGTGTTAAACAGGTTTCTGTTATGGTAAAAATTGTCTGTTATAACCAGATAATAAAAAGTTATTATTTGGCTCACTGTTTAGAGGGCTTTAGTCTATAATTTGTTGGCCTTGTTGCATTTGGTCCAGAATGAGGCAGTGCATCCTGGTTGAAGCACATTAACATCTGCTTATCTCATGTCTCTGATGTGAGAGGAAGAAGAATTTGTTAGAATCCCAATATTTTCATAATGGTCATTCCCCTAATGACTAAAAGAATTCCAAGGAGTCTCCAAATCTTAAAGGCTGTGTACACATCAATAGTTTCTAGGGATGGAGACCTAGATGGAGAACTCCAAGATTTGGGCCTTGAAGGAGCACTTATGTAAACCACTGCAGTGGGCACTCTTGTCTTATTTGAAAAGTGAAGAGAGAATGATTTCAGCTTTTTGATGTTCCATATAATAGCTATGTGTTTGTCATGAATACATATTATGTTGAAGTAGTATCCTTTTGTATGTAAGTTGCTTACACTTTTATCATGAAGGTGTGTTGAATTTTACCAAATGCTTATTTTCATTTACTAAGAGTTATCCTTTCTGTTGATGGGGAATCCTTCATTCATGGACCATCCATGCATGCTAGGGAAAATCCCCCCTAGATCATTGAAAATTATCTTTTTGATGTGCTGTTTTGTTCTTCTTGGTAGTATTTTTGATAATTTATATTTATGATCATAAGTGATATTGACCAATAGTTTTCTCTTTTCGGTGAGTCCTTGTCTGGTTTTCATATAAAGGTAATTACCTTTATATAAAAGCATTACCATTATATTGTTGAGTTAATTCTGTCTTGTAGAATTAACTTAGAAGGACTTCCTCCCTTTAAATTCTCCATAATAATTTAAGAAAAATTTGTTATTCTTTGAAACTTTGATGCAATTTATCAGGGAATTCAGTATTGAATATTCTTTTGGAGAGTATTATCACTGATTCAAACTCAATATTTACTACTAGTTTTAGAAATTTTCAATGTACTCATGATTCCATTTTGGTAAGTTATGTATATTCAGAAAATTGTTAATTTCTTCTAGATTTCCAATTTAGATTTTGCATAAAGTTTTCCAATTTAGATTTTGCATAAAGTTGGTCAGAATATCCTCTACTGATTCTTTTCCTTCCTGTGGCATCAGTTTTAATGCCCCACTTTACATATTTAATTTTATTTATTTGGGTTTTTATTTTCCCCTTAGAGCAACTAAAGTACTGTTGATTTTGTTTGCCATTTCAAAAAAATGCACTCTCATTGATTTCTATTGGGTCTTTAAATCACAATTCCATTTATTTATGCCCTAAAGTTTGCTTTTTCTTTGCTTCAATTAATTTTGGTTTGGTATTCTTTTTCTTAACCCTTGAGATACATTGTTTGGTTGATTACTTGATATCTTTTCTATTTTTATATTGCTCTAAAATTATCTCTTGCTACTGCTGTATCACTTAAGTATACACTTAAGTAAGTATTAAGTATTGTGTTTTCATTTCATTTATTTCAATAAATTATTTCCTACATTTTTATTAGCATCATTGATTTTTCAGAGGCATTTATTGTGACAATTCTGAATAGCCTCACATTGTACATTTGCTTGATCACCCTCTCCATCTCACCCCACCACTCCTTCCCTGTCCCACTTAAAGCAATTGCAAGAGGTTTCATCACTCTACTTTTTATATGTAAATGAAGTCCTTCAATTATGTTCCTTCACTTTTACCTCCTCCTTTCTACTCCCCACTCCCATAGTTACCTCTCCCATTGTACCTATTGTACACTCCTGGCTTTCATTATCAATTTAAAAGTCAACATGTGAAGGACTTTCCTAATGTACCCAGGTGTGACTATGCTTTATTTTGGTCAGTTTCAATGCCCTCTCTTACTCTCCCTTACCCTTTCCTTCCACTTCCCATTATTCAAAAGCTTTGAGTAAATATTGTATGTCCTCTACTTGTGCAAATGCGAAATATTTCAACATTATTGAGTTTCTATCATTCTGTTTTTCCCTTCCCTCCTCCCATGAGATCCTTATTGTAGTTCCACTTTTGCCAACGTGTTCTACCTGTAGATGTGTATGTGATCATGTTTGTTTTTGTATATGTTTACTTTTTGCTCTATCTTCAACACAGGGAAAACATGCAGCCTTGGTCTTTATGAACCTAGCTTATTTCAGTTAACATGATGTCTTCCAATGCCATCCATTTACCTTCAAACCACATAACTTAATTTTTACTTATGGCTGACTATAATTTCATATATCTATATATCACAGCTTATTAATCCATTCATGAGTTGTGGGGAATCTGGGATGTTTCCATAGCTTGGATGCTGTGAACAGCACTGCTATGAACATTGGTATGCTAGTGTCTCTATTGTAGTCTGACTCACACTCCTTCAGATACATGCCCAAAAATGGTATCACTCGATCATATGGCAGGTCTATAATTTTTACAGGAATCTCCATAGTGCTTTCCATAATGATTGTATTAACTTACATTCCCATCAAGAGTGTATAATGGCTCTTGTTTTGCCTCATCCTCACCAACATTTGTGGTTGTTTTGTTCTTGAAGATAGTCATTCTAACTGGGGTGAAGTGAAATCTTAGCACAGTTTTTATTTGCAATTCTTTAATGGCCATTGAAGTTGAACATTTCTTCATGGAGTTGTTGGTCATTTGTACCTTGTCCACTGAAAATTCCCTATGCAATTCATATACCCATTTCTTTATAGGGTTGTTGATTCTTTGGGGATTGAGTTTTTTAAGTTCCCTGTAGATTCTGGAAGAAATAATTTATTGAAATAAATAAAATTAAAACACAACATGCCAAACTGGATGCAATTTTAGCATAATTGATTTTAGTCTCTGACTGGATGAATAGCTGGCAAAGATTTTCTACCATTCTTTGGAGAGTCACTTAGTTTAATGAGTGTTTCTTTTGGTGTGCAGAATCTTTTTAGTTTGATGCAGTACCATTTGTTCCTTCTTTCTGTTAGATACTGGGCCGATATATTTCTATTTAGGAAGATGTTGCCCATGCCTATATGTTCCAGAGTGTTTCTTACTACTTCCTGTAGTTGTTTCAAAGTTGCAAGCCTTATACTAAGGTTTTGGATCAACTCTGAGTTAATACAAGAACTGGGTGAAAGGCAAGGCTTTACTTTCAATTTTCTACATGTAGATGTTCAGTTTTCTGAGCCACATTTGTTAAAGAGGCTGTCATTTCTCCATCACATATTTTTTGTAAAAAATCAATTAGCTTCAAAAGCATGAATTTACGTCTGAGTCTTCTATTCTGTTCCAGTGATCTGAATATCTATTTTTTTTACAATACCATTCTGTATTTTTATTGCTCTGGCTCTGTATAGTTTAAAGTTAGGTATTGTGATACTTCTAGAATTGGACTTTTGCTCAGAATTGCTTTGCTATTGCGCTTTCATATCAATTTTAGTATTTATTTTTCTATTTCTGTGAAGAAGGTCTTTGAAATTTTGATAGAGAATGTGTTGAACTGGTAGATTGCTTTTGATAGTATAGACATATTCACAATACTGATTTTTCTGTTCCATGAGCATGGGAGATCTTTCCATCTTCTGATATTGTCTTTGATTTCTCACTTCAGTGATTTATACATTATATTAAAAAGTTCTTTGACATCATTCCTTAAATTTTTCTTAGGATTTTATTTTTTGAGGCAATTGCAAATGGGATTGATTCTCTAAATTCTTTGTCAATGTGTTCGTTTTTGCTATGTAGGAAAACAAATGATTTCTGTGTGTTAATTTTGAATCCTCCTACTTTGCCAAAAGTGTTTATAATTTCTAAGAGTAATTTGGTGACTTTTTAAGATTTTTTAGGTATAAGATCATATTGGCTGCAAGTAGGGATAGTTTGACTTCTTCCTTCCCTGTTTGAATTCTTTTTATTTCTTTCTCCTTTCTTACTGCTCTGGTTAGGAATTCCAAAATTATATTATATAGGAATGGGGAAAGTGGGTATCCCTGTTTCTTTCCTGACTTTAGTGGAATAGTTTTCCATTTATTATAATGTTGTCTATTGGTTTGACATAGATAGCCTTTACTATATTGAGGACCATCTTTCTATTCTTAGTTTCTTCAGTGCTCTTATCAGGAAAGGGCTGAATTTTGAAAAGATTTTCTACGTGTATTGAAATGAGTATGTGATTTTTGTCTTTGGTTCTGTTTATATGCTGAACTACATTTATAGATTTGTGTATGTGGAACCATCCTTGCATCCATAAGATGAACCCCTGTTGATCATGGTGTACAATCTTTCTGATGCATTGTTGAATTTGTTTTGCCAGGACTTTGTTGAGAATTTTTGTGTGTATGTTCATTAAACCCATTAGTCTGTAATTTTCTGTTTTTTGCATCTTTGTTGGGTTTTGGAATGAGTGTAATTCTGCCTTGAGAGAATGAATTTGGTAGTGTGCCTTCACTTTCTATTTCTTGGAAAAGACTGAGAAATCAGGTAGAATTAGCTGTGAATCAGTCAGGTCCTTGTCTCTTCTTTGTTGGGACACTTTATGCTGCTTCAGTATCATTGCTTGTTATAGACCTATTTCAGTGTTTAATTTCTTCTTGGTTCAAATTTGGTAGTTAAATGCATCTAGAAACTCATTCATTTCTTCTAGATTTTCCAGTTTACTTGAATACAAGTTTTGAGTTCTTTTTCCTCTGCTGTGTAGTCATAGTAGCTAAGGGTTTTCCAATATTATTAGTCTTTTTGAAGAACCAATTCTTTGTTTTATTTATCTTTTGTATAGTTTTTTTAGAGTCAATATCATTTATCAAGACCCTGATTTTATTATTTCACTCTGTATGCTAGGTTTTGGTTTTTTTTTTCTTGTTTTTCTTAAAGCTTAAAGTGCATCAATAGGTTTTTTATTTGAGATGTTTCCATTTTTTTAAATGTAGACACTCATAATTATAAACTTTCCCCTTACCACAGTCTTTGCTGTATCCCACATGTTCTGGTAGGTAGTATTTTCATTTTCATTAGATTTTAGGAACATTTTGAATTTTTCTCTTATTTCTTTGATGACCCACTGGTCACTCAGCAGTGTGTTGTTCAGCCTCTATGTGTTTTAGTATATTCTGGTGTTTCTTTTGTTGTTGATTTCTGGTTTTATTTTTTTGTGAACTGACATGATATTTAGGTGTATGTCAATATCTTAAATTTGTTAAGAACTGCCTTTTTTCCTAAAATATGATCTGTATGATCTATTTTGGAGAAAGTTCCATGAGCTGCTGAAAAAAATGTGTATTGATTAATGATTGGATGAAATACTGAGTAGACCAATCTAGGTTGACAGTTATCTTCTTTCAGGGGCTGAAATATGACTTTCATGTCCCTCTCGTGTTAGAGTTTATGTTGAGAATTCTGCTGTTATTCTAATGGATTGCCCTTTATATGTGACTTGTCTTTTCTCTTTTGCAGCTTTTGGTATTCTTTCTTTGTTCTGTATACAGACTGTTTGATTATGATATGCATGGGGGTGTTTCTTTTCTGTTCCTTACAATTTGATGATCTGTAAGCCTCCTCAATTTGGATTTTGCTCCCTTTCTCAAAGTTGGGGAAGTTTTCAGCGATTATGTTACTACATAAGTTACCGATTCCTTCACTTTGCACCTCCACCTCTTTTCCTTTTTCTATACCCATGGTTCATAGATTTGGTCTCTTTATTGTTTCCCATATGACTTACAAGTTCCATTCAAAATTTCTTACCATTTTTTCATGTTCTCTGACTAGTTGATCTAATTGCTCTACTTTGTCTTCTGTTCCTGATACTCTGTTTTTCAACTTGCTCCACTCTTTTAGCCAAGATTTGGATTGAAGTTTTTATTTGGAATATTAATCTTCATATTCCAGGACCATGTTGGTCCTGGAAGGCTAATGGTAGTAAAGAATGTGGTGGGAGGGAGACAAGGGAGAAGCTCTACTGGATAATATGAGGTGCAAAGTTTATGTATCATAAATGGGTGACAGCTGGATTATCAGAAATGCTTGATTAAGTAGCAGACTAGGATGTGTAGAAGAGATTCAGTAGATTTGAAATGGATTTGAAAGGAGGTAAGCAATAGGGAAAAGAACTGAAAAAAATATATATGCAAAAAACTACAAAAATAATCTGGGAATCTATCAAACCAGTAAAAATATTGGTAGTAAAAGAGGATTGTGGGTGGGTAGACTGTAGGATCAGAAATTGATAGTTAGGAAGAGGTTCTGGTTGTTTTTAGGTGGAATGTATGATTTTGAGAAGGTGATAAACCTGGAGAGACATGGTTTATGGTTGAAGACTGAAAGGCAGGATATAGGGCCCTTCTGTGATGACAACTGAGTGGGGAAGGGTGGGAGGTGGGAATAAAGAGACAATTGGGAGGAGAATGTGAAACTGCTGTTGAAGTATACATTAATAAAAGAATACAGATAAAGGAATACCAAATCTACATAACATTCTTAACAGCAACAAACACAAAATTTTCATTAAAAAAATTGAAAATTTTGCAGTGATCTTATGAACATTTGACCTCCCCCCTGTCTGTTTTCTGTTTGAATCTTTCAGCCTACTAGATGGTATTCTAATGGATACCTTTCTCTGTATCTGGAATGTTGTCTGGTAGTTGGGAGGAGGGGGTGGTTGGAGATCTACTCAGGATATCTAGAGTTTGTACTGTCAACTTGCCAGACTCACATCATTGACTGTTGCAGCTTTCCCCTCTTCAGGCTCCCTTGTACTTATAGTCTATAGTTATGTTCAGAGACAGATGTCCTCACTGACAGAAGGCTCAGATACCAGGATCTTTTCCTTTGGTGTGTTTTTTCACTGGCAATGACATTATGTTCTCCCATGAAATGATTTTTCATGTTTTCTGTTGCTTCTCTCTTTGTAGGTTCAAAAAGAGCTCTTCCACTAGCTGAGTATTGGACCTGTGTGTGTCCTCCACGTCTCCCAGTCTCCTCCTTCTTCAGAATTTTAGGGTTCTGATATTCAGGAAATATCAGCAATCTGCCATCCTTCTAACTTCCTCTCAATAAATCTTTAAATTACCCTTTGATTTCTATAATGACCAATTGTTCCTTAAATAGCACATTTTAAAATCTCCATGAATTTTAGTATCTAAGGTTTTGTTGATAATTGCTAGCATTATTCAAATTTCATCAGAGAACGTACAGAATATGGTAATTTTATTAATATATTGGCATTTATTATGTGGCCTAATTGATAATCTATTCTACAGAATGTTCTATGATCTGAAGAAAAAATATATACTCTGAGAGGAGGGTATTGAAGTCTCCTGCTATTGTATCATGGTCTTATCTCTCAGTTTACATCTAATAGTATTTATCTGATAAAATTGGATGCTCTGGCATTAGGTGTATACATATTTACAATTATTATCTTTTCTTTTTTTCATGGTCTTAAAATATTTTGTATTTCTTTTCGTTTTTAGTCGTTTGTTATCTGCTTCTTTCATACTATGTTGTTATTGAATTAATTCCTTCATCAATATGTAGTGTCATTCTTTGCCTTATTTTATGTCATTTGCTTTTAAATCTATTATGTCTCATATAATAATAGCTTTTCTTCTTCACTTTTGATCAATGTATGTATATATGGAATCAATTATTCCATCCTCTCACTTTTGAATACTTGAATGAGAATCTTGTCTGCAGTATATCATCAGGTCCACTAAGCCAAATTTTATCGTTTTATGAATGAATTAAAACATTCTTATTCCCACTATTGCAGCTATGTAAAGTCTCAGTCCTCTCATTTTGTTAATTTTTTTCTGCTTTGAGTATTGCTTATTCTATTATTCTGCTATTATCCATCCATCTTTGTGGGTTGCTGGTTTATTATACAGGTAGCATTGATTATATTGTATTTCTCTTTTATGTGTCTACTTTACTGGGGGGTATCCTTTCAAGTATTTTAATGATGGAAGGGTTCTCTATTATGCCTCTGATTGTAGGATTCCCTTAAAAATCTTTTATGAAGCCAGTTTGGTCCTGATGAAATCTGTCAATTTCTTTGAAGTCTTTACCCTGTATTTTTGATGCATACATTTGCTCAACATAATATTCTAGTTTGGGCATTTATTTTCTTTCAGAACTAGGAATATGCCATTCCACTCCATGGGGTTCTGTAAAGATTCATCTGAGAAACCTGCTCTCAATATAATGGTCATCCCCTTAAATGTGACTTCTTGTTTCTTCTTTCAGTTTTAATAGTTTATTCATTGTCTGGTAATTTTGACCAGTTGACTATATCTTACTATGTGAAGGTAGGTTCATTTCTGGTCATGACTATTAAACATTCTATAAGGTTCCTTACCTAAATGTTTATGTTTTCCACATAATCAAGGAGGTTCACAGCTATTGTTTCATTTAATATGCCTTTGTGTTCTCCTGCAGGTATTCAAAAAAATGAAAAATATTTTTATTTGGTGATTTCCTAAAGTTCTCAGAGACAGTATATTTTATTATTTGATTTCCCCCTTCCCTCTCTCCTTCCCTCCCTTTTTTTCCTCTCTTTCTTTCCTTCTATCTCTATTTCTTTATTTTTTCTTCTTTCTTCCCACCCCTTCCTTTCTATCTCTCTTCCTTTCTCTATTTATTTCACTAATTATTTCCTTCTCTAGTTGAGATGTTCCAAAAAACCCCTTAATCTAATTTAACATTAAGTCTTAAATCCCTGTTTTTACTGGATTTCTTAAGTGGTTTGTTTCCTTCAACATCTATAGCACTTCTCTGAATTTCTTATTCATATTACACATCATGTTCACAATTTTGTGCAACCATATGTCTGTCTAAAATCTAATTGAACTCATATATTCTTTTAATTTCATATTTCTGATTGTACTGTCGATTTTTAATTTCCTTACTGGGCAATTTGTCATTATTATTGGCAGAAAGCCTGGGATTTATGCATAATATCTCCATAATTTTTACTACCTGCATTTAATAGGTAAAACGCTACTCAGTTTTGTTATTTATAAAATTCCCATAATCATATTATCTAAATACTTTGAGATGATTTTGTGATAGCATTACTTCATTAGTAAACATGCTGTCACTTCTTAAAGAAAAACATAAAGTATATATGCTACAAAATTAGCATTATGGGATTGTGTATGGTGTTCAAAATTTCAGACTGGAGAATTATACTGATACCTTTAAGAGGTAGCCTCTTTCAAGGAATTTCTCTCAGATTCTCCATTTGGTTATAGCAAACAAAACTATCATACCTGGGGCATGATCACAGACAGAACAATCTAAGTGCCTTCCACTTGGTCTATTGATAATAGACCTGTCCCTGGAGGCACAGAAAAAACATAACTCTGAGTTGAATGGTGGCTTCAAAATGATATTTCTATATCCTAATGTGCCTTACTTGTGAATTTGATTTTTTGAGATAGGAGGCTGCTACTTATGTCCAAAAAAATCTTCAAAGAGAAGTTTATCCCAGATAACCTGTGTGTACCCTAAATATAATTTCATTGGTTCTTATAAATGTCAGAGGGACGTTAACACATATGACCAGTTTTGTTTGTCATTATTGCATATATGTTTATCCATAAAAGCTAATTTCATACAAAGTGAATGTATTTTGCCATCCCTTCATAAAAGACTGGAAGATTTATAACAAAATTGTTTTATTTTGACTTTGAGAGCTTGTTTGGAGGTTCTAGCAAGGGAGCGCAGCTACTCGTATACCCTTGACCGAAGAATGGTCCTCCTCTATCGGGCATGGTCCTCTTCGACCGAGCGTGCAGCTTTGGGAGGGATGCACATGGAGCGGTGAGGGAGCAGGGGACACCCGCCTAGCAGGCCAGATGAGCCGAATCAACCCTGGCAATCAATGTGGTGACAGATGTCACAGCCAGATCACCCTCACATCCTTATTTTGACTTTGATAAACGTGAAAGATATATAAGAATTCCATATCTTAGTTGTTATTTTCATTGTTGCAATTCTGAATGTCCATCATGTTTTTGAGTTTAACTCGTATTTATTTATTTTCAGAATTCTATATTTTATGGAATGTGTGGTGACTATCAAAATATATACGTTTTATTTTATTAATTTAATGTGGGTAGTTTTAGCCTTGGCATCATGATCAAATCTGACTGAATATTCTCATTCATGTATGTTGATGGAAATGAAAGATAGTTTGGTACTTGGGGTGGAATTATTTGCTACAAGTGTCTAGCTTTCTTTACTGAGTTACATAGGCAAGGATTTTGTCAAATTCCAATACATTCCTTAAATTTTCATTGTGATAATCATACATAACCAGGATTTCACAATCTCCATGTCTGAGTTCCCTACTAGTACATTTGTAATGATTTATTTCATGAATTCCTCTTAAAACTCACCATCAACTGAAATGCACAGAGTTTGCTCAATCTTCTTTGTATCTCTTTTCAACTTTCTTTATTTTCTTCCTCCTTCTGGTGCACACACAACCTGGTTGCTGGTGTTTTGAGATTGTATCATTCTTATTCAGGGTTTCAACTTTGGATATACTAACAAGTTCTTACTTTTCTTTCACTTTATTCAAGTCCCTGGGTATTTTGTCTTTCTTTTCATTCTTCTGTTTTGGAAAAACATATGGGACATATGTTGAGATAGTGAATTGATCTTTAAGTAAAATTTGTAAAAAGTATCTCATCAAAGCATTTCTCATAACATTTAAGCCTCCAAGCAATCACATTCTCTGGGTTCTGTTTGATGCCACCAATTGTTAAATTTTATCCATCTTTTCAGAGCACTGAAGACCTTGAAAACTAACAAACATGTTTGTGGCTTTTTTTGAGGTTGTGATTTTCAGAAAGAAAATGACTGAATCTTGGACACTTTGGTATTCCTCATTCTGTACTATTTGAAAATCATACCATGTGGTGGGATAGGGTCACCTGTGAGGCCTGGTGTCGCATCTTCAAATGTACATTCATTTCTCATAAATTAAACACATCATTTCCAGATCTCATATCCTGCTGTATGGATATTCTCATAATCTTTTCCTTTTATACTGCAATTCCTCATGGAGTTCTGTATTAGTTCCATACCTGACAGAAATAAAAACTTGAGGTAAGAAGGACTTATTTTGGTCATGGTTTTAGAGGCTTAAGTCCACATGTGCTTGACCCTGTGATCTTGGACAGAATACTATGGTTGTGGTATTGTGCAGTGGATAAGAGTTTTCTCATCATGGTGGACAGGGAGAAGAGAACAAGAGATACAGGAACGGGCTGACAAGATACTACCAAGGTGCTGCCATAGTGATCTACTTCCTCAAGATAGGCCCTAGCTCCTAATGTTTCTACCAGCTGGAAACCAAACATTCAACATATGAGACTTGGGAATGTTTCATATTCTGTGACCTGTACCCAAAGACTCATGCCATCTCAGAATTCAAAATGTAGTTAGTTCATATTCAAGAGCCATCAGAATCTTAACTGTTATAACATAGTTCAAAAGTCTAAGCTCAAATCCTCTTCTGAAATGCAATGCAATTCTTAGCTTTGAGCCACTATAAAAAATAAAGAACAAATTGCATACTACCAACATACATTGGGACAGAACAAATGCTCCTATTGCATAAGATTCCATAAATCCTGTAGCTGCATGTATGATAGTATGTAGGTCACATGCTAGTGGGTTGTGAACTAAAATGTCCTTGGGAAGCCTACCCCAAGGATAAATTGGCTTGCCATTTGCAGCCCTCATGTTCTCTTTCTTAGACTGACTCCACTCATTGCCTGTGACTTTTCTCAGCAGACATTCCACATTTCTATCATCACCTACTTACAGTGGTCATCAACGTATGTAAGTGGATACTTTCATAACTGCACATGGCTCCCTCACAGGAGCTGCCTGCAGTAATTTTAATATTGCCACACATTTCCAAGAATCCCAGGTATTCCTTTAAAAACTTAGTGGAAGCCTTCATGACGTCATGAATCTTACATTATGAATGCCTGTAAAATCAATATCATGGGGAGAAGTCTAAGGTAGCTTGAGCTGTATTTGAGTCCTCTATGGCCATGGCTGAGGCAGCCTCTGAGTGTCTGGGTAGCTGATACTGAGCAGCCATGTTAATCAGGACACTCCAGTAGCTCCCTCCTCGGGGGAAAGTCTTTCATATACAATTCCAAATAGCTTGTGGTGAAGTCTGTATGACCTTCTATGTGTAGTATCCTATCATGTGCAAAACAAAAATTTTGACTGACACCATTTATTTCTCTTTTGCCTAATTGAACAGGCTAAATTTTCTAATATGATATTAAATAAAACTAGTGAGTGTGGGCATCTCTGTCCTTATTTTCACTCTTCTTTTCATAAAAAAATAGTAAATTTTATTAGGAAAGAAATTTAATATAACTGAATAAAATGGGAGAAATAGGGAAAAGGGAAGAAATATTTCCTGCTCCTCATGTAAGAAATGGGAGTAGAGTAAAGACTCTTTGTTCTCTCCCATTTTTTCGTGCCTGTTAATTGAACAAATTAATATAAATGTAAATATAACATTGTTATATTTACATATTTACATTCAATATATTTTGATAAATTTACCCCATCTTATATCTCCTTTATCTTTTCAAACGATTTTAATGAGTTTCATTATTGTTTTTCATAAATGTGTATGAAGTATTTTGATTATTTTCACCTTCCCTTTACACTGTTTTTTCACCTTCCTCTTCCAAAGTTTTCCAACCTCAAAGAGTAACCCCATTTTACATTCCTGTCATTCATTTTTTAAAAACATTTTAATTAGCATATATTAGTTTTACTGGGCGCTTCTTTGTGACATTTTTATATGTGCTTACAATGTAGCTTGGTTAGAATTACCTCTTTTATCATTCCTTCTCCCCTCTTCCCTTTTCTTAAAACAATTTCAACAGGTTTCATTGTTCTATTTGTATGTAAGTTCATAAAGTACATCTACAATATTCACCCTCCACACCTTCTATATTCAATCTCTCCCACCCATAAGAACCTACCCTCAAAGATGATCTGTTTTACATTCCTGTCCTTCATTTTTAAAGTATGTATACATTATTCTTAGGGGTTTGCATGGTATTTCACATATGAATATATTGAAATTTAATCATATTAACCCTATTAGTCTTTTTCTCTATTTCCCAAATGTGTTAATATTTTACAGCTTTTGGTGAACTTTTATAGCATCTCCATATAAAGATGCTCTGTATTTCAGTGTCTTATTTTGTAAGGTCTGATTTGTGCATGGCAGAATATGTGATTTTTTTGATTTTTGCTTATTTCAATTAACATTATTTCAGGTTATGGAATTGAAAAGGACATAAATTCATTCTTTCTCATTACTGAATAATATAATTATTATAATAATAATTCATTCTTCCTCATTCATTTTTAAATTATTTGTTTTATTTTTGAAGGATAATACATCAATTATATGGGTGATTTCATTGTGGTCATTCCACACATGTGTACAGCACACCCTGTACAAGTTCACCCCTATTATATTTCCATTCTTCTGTTCATCTTCTTCTCTTATTTTCAAACAGGTTTTGATGATTTTCATTATGCTGTCTTTATATGTATGCAGGTAACACAATTCCATACTCCTTACCCCTCATTCTCCTTTCCTTTTCTTCTTCTCTTCCCACTGATATGTTACTGGGCAGTTCCCCATATACAATTTTGTCCTGCTATTATTATCATTATTATTATTATCATCATCATCATTATCATCATCATCATTTTAAGTCTGGGTTCCATAAATGAATGATAACATGCAATATTTGGCATTTTGAGCTTGTATCATCTCACTCAGCATCATGATCTCCAGTGCCATCCATTTTCCTGAAAATGAAAATTTCATTTTTCTTCATAGCTGATATATATATGTATATATTCTGGCTATTGTGAAGAGAGCTGCAATAAACATGGTTTTGCAGGTATATCTCATATATATTGATTTACTCTCCTATGGATATATGCCCAAGAGTGGAATGTCTGGTCATAGGTAGATCTAATTTCAGTTTTTCATGGAACCTCCATGATAAGATCCACAGTGGCTGCACTAGCTTACATTCCTGCCAACAGTGTATGAGGGTTTCTTTTTTTCTTTATCCTCACAAACATTTCTTGTTTGTATTCTTGATGTTTATCAATCTGACTGGGGGATGTATCACATTTTCTTTATCTGTTTATTAGTCAATGGACGTATAGGCTGATTCTATAGATTGGCATTTGTGAATGGTATTGCCAGAACCATGTGTTTGCTGGTATTTGTATTGTACGTAGACTTTCATTTCATTAGATAAATGCCCAGGAGTCATATAGCAGTATCACAAAGTATATCTATTTTCAGTTTTTTGTATGTAACTTGCACACTGATTTCCATAATGACTGTACTAATTTACATTCTCATTAGTTGTGTGTAAGGGTTCTTTCCCCCACACATCCTTTCCAACATTTGTTGTTTATTTTCCTGATGATTGCTTTCCTTACTGTAGTAAGATGTATTCTCAGTGTAGTTTGGATTTAAATTTTTTATGGCAAAGTATGTTGAACACTTCTTTATATATTTGTTGGCCTTGTGTACTTTTTTTGGTTGTACTGGTATTTGTATTGAAGAACACATACTTGTTAGGCAGGCACTCTACCACTTGACCTATATCCCTAAACCTATGCACTTTCTTTTGAGATCTGTTGGTTCATTTGCTCATTTATTAATTTGATTATTTGTTACTTTTGTGTTTAATTTTTGATGCTCTTTATATATTACATATATTAATCACTTATAAAATAAGTAGCTAGCAAAGATTTTCTCCCATTCTGTAGGTTGCATCCTGATTCTAGTAACTGTTTCCTTTACTATGTAGAATCTTCTTCATGTGATTCAATCCCATTTGTTAATTCTTGCTCTTACTTACAGAGCCATTGGAGTCTTATTTAGGAATGAGTTATCTATGCCTTTGTCGTCATGTTCTTCCCTATGTTTTCCTCTACTAGTTTCAAATTTTCAGGATTTACATTAAGATTTTTGATCTATTTTGAGTTAATTTTGTACAGGGTGAGAAACTGGGGTCTAGCTGCTTTCTTCTACATGTGGATATGCAGTTTTCCCCCACACAATTTTTTGAGGAGTCTTTTTCTCCAATGTATGTTTACCACTTTCTTGACAATTAAATGACTGTTGCTGCATGGGCTTATTTTCATATCTTCTGTTATATTTCATTTGCCTATGTAACTGCTTTTTTGTCAATGGTATAGTATTTTTTAAAAGTTATTCTTTTAGTATTCATATGTGCAACAGTGCTTGGGTCATTTCTCCCTCTTTCCCCTACTCCCTCCCTTACCACCCACACCACACTCCCGCTCTCCCCCAGCCCCTTGATACCCAGTAGAAACTATTTTGCCCTTATCTCTAATTTTGTTGAAGAGAGAGTATAAGCAATAACAGGAAGGAACAAGGGTTTTTGCTAGTTGAGATAAGGATAGCTATACAGGGAGTTGACTCACATTGATTTCCTGTGCATGTGTGTTACCTTCTAGGTTAATTCTTTTTGATCTAACCTTTTCTCTAGTTCCTGGTCCCCTAGTCCTATTTGACTCAGTTGCTTTTAAGGTATCTGCTTTAGTTTCTGTGTTGAGGGCAACACATGCTAGCTAATTTTTAGGTGTCTTTCTTATCTTCATTTCTCCCTCGTGTGTAATAACTTTTATCTTGTGATCAAAATTCAATCCCCTTGTTACGTTTGCCCTTGATCTAATGTCTGCATATGAGGGAGACCATACAAATTTTGGTCTTCTGGGCCAGGCTAACCTCATTTAGAATGATGTTCTCCAATTCCATCCATTTACCAGCAAATGATAACATTTCTTTTTTCTTCATGGCTGCGTAAAGTTCCATTGTGTATAGATACCACATTTTCTTGATCCATTCGTCAGTAGTGGAGCATCATGGCTGTTTCCATAACTTGGCTATTGTGAATAGTGCTGCAATAAACATGAGTGTGCAGGTGCCTCTGGAGTAACCTGTGTCACAGTCTGTTGGGTATATCCCCAGGAGTGGTATTGCTGGATCATATGGTAGATCAATGTTTAGCTTTTTCAGTAGCCTCCAAATTTTTTTCCAGAGTGGTGTACTAGTTTGCATTCCCACCAACAGTGTAAGAGGGTTCCTTCTTCCCTACATCCTCGCCAACACCTGTTGGTGGTGGTGTTGCTAATGATGGCTATTCTAACAGGGGTGAGGTGGAATCTTAGCATGGTTTAAATTTGCATTTCCTTTATTGCTAGAGATGGTGAGCATTTTTTCATGTGTTTTTGGCCATTTGAATTTCTTCTTCTGAGAAAGTTCTGTTTAGTTCACTTGCCCATTTCTTTATTGGTTCATTAGTTTTGGGAGAAGTTAGTTTTTTAAGTTCCCTATATATTCAGGTTATCAGTCCTTTGTCTGATGTGTAGCTGGCAAATATTTTCTCCCACTCTGTGGGTGTTCCCTTCAGTTTAGAGACCATTTCTTTTGATGAGCAGAAACTTTTGAGTTTTATTAGGTCCCATTTATCTATGCTATCTCTTAGCTGTTGTGCTGCTGAGGTTTCGTTGAGAAAGTTCTTACCTATACCTACTATCTCCAGAGTATTTTCTACTCTTTCCAGTATCAACTTTAGAGTTTGGGGTCTGATATTAAGATCCTTGATCCATTTTTGAGTTAATACTGGTATAGGGTGATATACATGGATCTAGTTTCAGTTTTTTGCAGACTGCTAACCAGTTTTCCCAGCAGTTTTTGTTGAGGAGACTGCTTTTTCTCCATCGTATATTTTTAGCACCTTTGTCAAAGACAAGTTGGTTATAGTTGTGTGGCTTCATATCTGGGTCCACTATTCTGTTCCACTTGTCTTTATGTCTGTTTTTGTGCCAGTACTATGCTGTTTTTATTGTTATTGCTTTGTAGTATAGTTTGAAGTCAGGTATCGTGATACCTCCAGCATTGTTCTTTTGTCTGAGTATTGCCTTGGCTATTCGTGGCCTCTTGTGTTTCCACATAAATTTAACACTTGATTTTTCAATCTCTTTGATGAGTGTCATTGGAATTTTGATAGGAATTTTATTAAACACGTAGATTACTTTTGGAAGTATGGACATTTTTACTATGTTGATTCTTCCAATAAAAGACCAAGGGAGATCTCTCCATTTTCTATAGTCTTCCTCAATCTTTTCTTTCAGAAGTTTATAGTTTTCCTTGAAGAGTTCATTCACAACTTTTGTTAGGTTTACACCTAGGTATTTGATTTTTTAAGGCTATTTTAAATGGAATTGTTTTCACATATTATTTTTCAGTTTGTTCATTATTAGTGTATAGAAATGCTAATGATTTTTCTATGTTGATTTTATATCCTGCTACCTTGCTGTAGCTATTAATGATGTCCAGAATCTTCTGAGTAGAGTTTTTTGGGTCTTTAAGGTATAGGATCATGTCATCTGCAAATAGGGATATTTTGACAGTTTCTTTACCTGTTTGTATTCTTTTTATTCCTTGTTCTTGCATAATTGCTCTGGCTAGGAATTCCAGCACTATGTGAATAGGACTGGTGTTGAAACCAGGTACTGTGACATCCTTAGCATTGCTCTTTTCCTCTGTGTTCTTTTGGCTGTTCAGGGTCTTTTGTCCTTCAAAATGCATTTTAGGATTTCCATTTTTGTGAAAAATAACTGGCATTTTTTGTGGTGACTACATTGAATCTGTAGATCATTTTTGGTAGTATAGCCATTTTTCAATCTATGAACATGGTAAATCTTTCCATTTTACAGTGTCTTCTTCAATTTCTTTCCTCAAAGTTTTGTAGTTTTCATTGTACAGACATTTTCCCTCATTATTAGGTTTGTTGAAAATTTGAAGTTATTTGGAATAGGATTGATTAACTGATTTCTCTTTTAGTGTGCTCATTATTTGTACACAGAAAATCTGCTGATTCATGCATGCTAAATATTTATCCTTCTAATTTGATCAAAGTATTTTGAGTTCTAAGTTTTTGGGTGAAGTCTTTGTGATTGCTTAAGTATAAAATCATAGCATCTGAAAATAGGTATAATATGGCTTCTTCTTTTAATTTCTTTCTTTTATGACTAAGAATTCAAGGACTATATTGATTAAAAGTGGAGAGAGCAAACACTCTTGCCTTACTCCTTACATTAGAGGAAATAAATTCAATTTTACCCTATTTCATACCATTGAAGCTGTATGTTTATCATATACAGCCTTTATTTTGTTGACGTACATATTTTTCATTCAGTTTTTATGCCTGTTATCATGAAAGGATTTTGAATTTTTTTCAAAAAACTCTTTCTGAATCTATTGAAATAATAATATGATTTTTTCTTTTTATTTTGTTTATGTGTTGTATTACATTTCTTATTTTGTTATATTGTACTGTTTTTGCTTGTTTGGAATAAAAGCAACCATCATGGTCTATGATCTTTGAATGTGCTGTTCAACTTATTTTGCAAGAATTTTATTATGAATATTTTGGCTCAGTTATCAATTATATTGGTCTGTGATATTCTTTTTTTGTCATGTCCTTGTCTGGTTTTTGTATCAGTATAATTCAGGCTTCAGAGAATCAGCTTGATAGCATTCTTTTCCTTTCTATTTCATTTAATATTATTGATAAGCCTTAGTGTTACCTCTTTGTACATCTAGTAGAATTCAGCAATGAATCCATCCATTCTTGGACTTTTATTGATCAAAATCTCCTTATAATGGTTCCAATCTCATTAATCATTACAAATCTGTTTAAGTGGTTTATATTCTCCAAGTTAAATTTTGATAGACAAGACGCACCTACAAATTTATTCATTTCTTACAGTCTTTTTGTCCTTCAAGGACAGGTCTCACATAAGTTATGAAAGTATTCCCGATGACCCTATGCATTGGACCTTAACTTTGTACTCAGTCTATGAAGAGAATTTTCAGTTTTTCCCATTCAATATGAAGTTGGATATGGATTTATCATGTATATAGCTTTTATTAGGTTGTGACATATTTGTTCATGGCTTTCATTCTGCAAGGATACTGATTTTTTAGGCTTAGTATATGGAATTTATTATATGCCAATTACTCCTTAATAACAATGATATCAGTAAATTGCCTTTTAAATTTTGATTGCACATAATCCATTAGAAATTATTGAATACAATATACATTAGCAGAATTGATGTTCCATGAGTCATCCATAGAATCATATTTTACTTTTTACTCACTTATAGCACATATTAATTTACCCCATCCATTTATACCAGTAATCTACATGTCTACATTCATTACTGTTAGGATAAGTTTAAGGGATAATGGACTCAATAATAGAACCAAACTTCTGAGGGGTTCAAGGTATTTAAGTGGATGTGAGTAACAAAAGTGGGTGAAAGAAAAAGTCTTTTCTTCAAACTCCAGTACTTCCAAAAACCAGAGAGAGAGAGAGAGGTGGGGGGGAGAGAGAAGTGTTTTACCTGAACTTTCATAAGGAGACAATTAGTCAAAGCAAATTTCTTCATTACTCAGGCTGACTCCTTTAGGATTAGTGTTTCCCCATAATCCCATGTGAGTAAAAGAGTTTCACTAATGAGGAGTTTGGCATATTAAAACCCTAAGAGGCACAGAAAAGGTGAACAGCCTTTTATCACCAATCAATAACCTTACTCTGGTCAGTATACAGTGTAGTGAATACTTGTCTCAGGGACCATAATTTCTGCACACAAGTCAGGTGCTTCATTCTCTTTCTATGCTCATGGAGAGCAGAGCTTCCACTTGTCTCCTTCATATTTAGGGAGGAAGTGAATTTCATGTTTTAGTGTTGCCACCAGGTAATCTGAAGTTTCCTAGTTTATGTTTTCTCATAAATTATGTGTTTGCCTATCCATTCATTTTGGACAATTGTGAGGTGAGGACATGAGAAAAATTATCAAACCATATTACTTGTGAGTTGCCTGTGAAATTATCTGTCATCTTAATATATTTTTTTCCTCATGCACCAATATATGGGAAACTGTAATTCTATTAATGTGTTGTTTTAGCTATATAATCCACTGATGTTTTCCAACATCAAAAGCAATCTGCTCCTGTTCATGTTTCAAGGACATTGTAAAATTTTCTAGCCGCTGTTTTAACTTATTGTACAAGAGAAAAATGCACAAAAATCTATGGCCAGCTTCATACTTTTTGTTTGCTATCTCAAAATACTCCTCTGAAAACAGATTTTTGGCCAATACTGTTTCATATTTATGAATATTCTCAGAAGGTGGGGAAAACAAGGCTGATCTAGTCTCCTTTTATATTGTGTTATCTTATAAATGTTCTAAAACTTGAACCCAGAATATTACAATGTAATGAACTCAACAACCATGTATCCATATTTCTGAAATTAGCAAATATTGAGATATTATCTGCATACTTTCCTTTAAATAAGAAAAGAGCCTGTATTTGTATGCTGTATGTTTCCTTACACTCTTCTTCCTTCTGTAGAGTGTAACGGATTTTAATTACTTCCCATATAATACTTTAAATTGTTTTACACATTATGTATTTAAAGTATGCATATAGCTATGCTTGCATGTATTTATATATTTATTCCACAATAAAATATCCTTCAATCAGAGAAACATTAAATAAATTGTGATATAATAAGCCTGGAATATGATCAGGTAGCTATAATTAGTCATGCAAAAGTAAGCCAAGACTAAGAAGTGGTTAAACATATCATGTTTACAAATGAGAATATGCCATATATAGTAAGGTTTAAATATGCTAAACAAGAATATGGTTTGTAGATATAATTATGCAAAATACTGAAGTCTCAGAAGAATAATTGCTAAAAACTTTAGACTTGTGATTCTTTTGGAAAGGAAAAAATAAAAAAAAATTCTCACATGAATGACATTAAAACACAGTTAATGTGTTTTATTGTATTTAACAAATTTTAATGCCAATGTGTCAACATTTTAATGTAATGGTTAGTGGCATATACTCAGGTGTTTATTTTTCACTGTAATTTCTGGACACTGCATATCATAATATTAGCACTTTATTACATATGTATTTTAAAATTTATTAAATTTTATTATGTTATGTTTTTTAAGGAAAATTACTTTTCTCTCATAGACTTTGATTATTTTTGTTGCTACCTCTAAGTCTGATTTATTTTATTACTACACACTATATTTACCTCAGAAAATAACACTAATGTCATTGATGAGAGAGAGATACAACACGACAGAGAGAGAGAGAGGAAGACAGAGGGACAAAACAGAAAGACAGAAGTAGAGACAGAGTTTAACCATGCTCACTTAAAGAGGTACATATAATATTTTTCTAAAATGAGGGATTGTTGTTCACTTGTTTTGTGTCCCATCACCTGTTTTTCCCCATCAGCCTCCTATATGAAATGGAATCAGCAAACCAAACAGATATAGTGGAATTCCTCCTCCTGGGCCTCTCAGATGATCCAGAAGTTCAGTCCATTCTCTATGGAGTGTTCCTGTCTATATACTTTGTTACGGTGCTTGGTAACCTGCTCATCATCTTGGCCATCAACTCTGACACACATCTCCACAACCCCATGTATTCCTTTCTCTCCAAATTGTCCTTGGCTGACATCTGTATAAGCTCAAGCACTATCCCAAAGATGGTGGTGAACATCCAAACACAGAATAATAGCATCAGTTACACAGGCTGTCTCACTCAGGCCTTCTTTGTCTTGCTTTTTGCTGGTTTGGAAAATTGTCTCCTTTCAGCAATGGCCTATGATCGCTATGTGGCCATTTGCCATCCCCTCAGTTACACAGTCATCATGAACACTAGCCTCTGCGGTCTGATTATTTTACTCTCCTTGTTCATTAGTATTGTGAATGCATTACTGCTCAGTTTGATGGTGCTTCCTCTGTCCTTCTGCAAAGACATAGAAATCCCCCACTTCTTCTGTGAACTTGCTCAGATCATCAAGTTATCCTGTTCTAATACTTTTATCAATAACATCCTGATATATGTGGCAGCTTTCTTATTTGGTGGCATTCCTCTCTCTGGAATCATTTTCTCTTATACTCAAATTGTCTCTTCTATTTTGAGAATACCATCTGTGAAAGGAAGGTATAAAGTCTTTTCCACCTGTGGTTCTCACTTGTCAGTTGTGTCCTTGTTTTATGGGACAGGTTTGGGGGTGTACATCAGCTCAGCAGTTACTGACTCACCCAAGAAGACTGCAGAGGCATCATTGATGTATTCTGTGGTAACTCAAATGCTGAACCCTTTTATATATAGTCTGAGGAACAAGGACATGAAGGAAGCCTTGAGGAAACTCATTAGTAAGATAGCACCCCATATATAATGTGCCACTTTTTTACACATAGCTTTCTAGAACAAGTCATAGTGAGTGGATTCCTGCTGAGCCAGAATGAATGACTCTTCTTTCACTAAATTCTTATAAAGTAAGCAGATGACATCAAAGCTAAGTATATTTCACCTTAGACTTTTTGTTAACTGTCTTTGCTTTTTTGTGCAAATTTGTGATGTTAACAAGTGATTTTAACACTCTAACCATGGTTTCTTTACTTAGCCATAAAATCTGGGTATAATCTATGGATACTAGTTTTAGTTATGTATATATCTCTCACTATATATATATTTACATATATTATATGTAAATATAATATAGAGATATTGAAATATAGCAATTATACATTTTATGAATACAATGAGATATTTCAACATACATGTACAATGCATAATCCACAATGACCAGAAAAGGATAATTGCATATGTACCACCTCAAACATTTATCATTACTTTTTACTGAGAACATAAAAAATTTCATTTTGAAATATACAATAAATTATTGACAATCATATTTATTGTACTGGGTTATCAAACAGAAGTTATTTAGCTTATCTAGCAGCATCCCTGAACCTATTAACCATCCTAGTTCTATCTCTCTTTTCTCCATATTTTCCGCAAAATCTCATACCCACTATTATAGTCTCTGCTTGTGCAAAATGAAAATTGGCTTCCATGTAAAAGTGAGAATTTGTGATGTTTGCAGTTTTGTGCCTGAGTTTTTCACCTAACATAATGTCTTGTATTTTAATTTATCTTGCTGCAAATGATAGAATTTCAATATTTTTGTGATTGAATACAATTCAATATATACCATATTTTCTTTATCTATTCATTAACTGGTACTTAAGTTGTTCTCATATCTTACTTATTGTGAATATGGTGAAATATGCATAGCAGTTCAGATGTGCTTGGGCTTACAGGTTTTATTTGCTCTGAAATTACAGCTAGTAGTGACATGTTGTATAATGTGATATGATAGCTCCACTGATACTTTTAGAGATGGTGCCATACTGTTTTCCGAAGTAAGTGTAATAATTTACTCCACCAACAGTTCATGAGAGTTCCACTTTCTCTGAATCTTCACAGGCACTGGTTACATTTGAGGGTTTCTTAATAATAGCTATTGTGAAGTGAGATGATATCTCAGTGTGGTTTTGATTTGAATTTCCCTGATTATATGCATGATAAGCATTTCCCTTTTTTTCTTTTTCTTCTGTTTTATTTTTAAAGCACCTTTAATAGAATCCATTGTACTATTTTCATACATGCATATGCTGTACTTTAATCATATTCACCCTTTTCACCCTCTACTCCTCCCATACACCCTGCCACTTGTTCCCCTAGTCTGTATTTTACATTTACCACATCTATATCTATCTCTATATAATATGTAATATAATAACTATATAAAGAAAAAAGATAAATACATAATAGAGTCTTCATATGAGAGAAAGCATACAGTATTTGTCCCTCTGAGTCCAGTTTATTTCATTTAATCATCTACATTTCCATTCATTTTCCTGCAAACAAGATAATTTAATTCTTTATGGATGAATACTTCATTGTATATAAATGCCACATTTTTTTATTCATTCATCTGTTGATGGGCATTTAGACTGGCCACACTTGTTAGCTATCATAAATAATTCTGTGATGCATACCTGTGTGTGCATATAGCTCTACTTCATGCTAACTTGTATTCCTTTGGAGAAGGGCCCAGGAGTGCTCTATCAGGGTCATATTATGGTTCTTTTAAAATTTTTTTCATGAGAATCAATCCTGAATTCAATAGTGGCTGAACTATTTTACATCCCCACCAACATTTTTGTGCATTATTCCCAGCATTTGTTGTTTGTGTTCTTGGTGATAACCATTCTGACCTGTCAATCTCAGCTTCATTTTAACTGGCATTTCCTTTATGACTCAGGATGTTGATGAATACTTCATGTGTTTAATGGCTATTTATACTTCTCTTTTTGAGAACTGTCTGTCTGATTCATTTGTCCATTTATAGATAAGACTATTTGTTCATTTTTGATAATTTTTATCTCTATATTTTCTGTATAGTACTTGCTTATCAGATGAATAACTTGCAAATATTTTGTCCCATTCTATGGATTGTCTCTTCATTGTATAAATTGTTTAGATGTGCAGTGGCTTTTATTTAACTTGATGCAGTCCCATTTGTAATTCTGAGCATTTCTTCTTAGTCATTTGTATATCTTCTTTTGAGAAATGTCTATTTGAAATACTTCATCAATATTTAATTGTATAATATGGGCTTATTTTTGTTGTTGAGTTGAATTCCTTATATATAGTGGATACGCTTAAGACTCAGCCACAGAAGAAAAAGTAGTAGAGGGTGAACATGGACCATTGTCATATCTGCAGACTAATTTTTCCCTTTTTGTATAATTAGGATCACATCAGTTCCACCTCAGGGTAGGCACAGAGCTAAGTTTTTGGACACAATTTAGTACATCATGGAACTGTTCACTAATAAACAATAATCTTCTGAGGCAAAATTAGCATCCAACATGCTCAGGAATATTTTTCTAGGAAAAGTATCATTAACTGATCTGTAATTTGAAATGATAGTGGAATATTATAAATCAATCATTGAGCCAATAAAACAAAGGAACCCTAACTCTAGCTAAAAATAATGAGTTTTTTCTTGTATAGCTCCTCACAATTAAATAGTCTTCTGTGAGTTGATTCATCTTAGGGCTGATTCTTCTTATAGTTACCAGGTGATTACAAAAAATGCATGTTCAGTACCCAGACATGATGCCTAGAGAGGAAAAATTGAGTGTCCTACCTTTACTTAGTTACTAATTGAATTTCTTTGGGTCAATCAGATGGCATTTCTATTATGAATTAAATTATGTCCCTTAAAACGTATTCACTTATTTACTTATGTGACAAAAGTGCAAATGCTAGTTATTTAAGAAAATTTTCTTTCTTTGCAGAATAAGTTTATCCTGGATTATCTGGGTCAGGCCCAAATGTAATTACATGGTTCTACATATTAGAGACACATGTGAAGAAGATAGGGAAAATAAGAGGGTAATGTTACCATACAGAGGGTAATCTCAATGATTCATTTAGTATTAGAGTTCTAGTACTCAAGAAGTTTTTTACTTCGTGTATTTTTCAAATTCACATGAAGTGCAACGTCTAATAATCATAGAAAAATTTTAAAATAAAGTATAAATTTCAGAAATAATTCATGTGTCCTGCTTGTTATTCTCATTATTACACATCTGAGATTCAGTTGTACAGGTGGGTTTAGCAATACTTCATGTATTTTCAATTAGCTTTATTTTTATGTTAGATCTCATAATGGAAAATAATAGGTTCGTTTTATGATGTTAATTAAAATTTTGGTACATGATTTCTGTTATGTGAAAAAATGTAATTGAGTAATCTTTTCCAGATGTCCTATCAAAAATGGTAGATTATATTTTAATTTGTGTGGAATTGTTGGATTTCTGGGTGGAGATTTCAGATTTTGGTAAGTCCAAACATTTTTCCAAAGTGGTGGAACAAGTACATTCCCATTAATTCATCCTGCTGCTCATGTCATCACCAAATGGTTTCATTTATTATGATATTCTAGTAGGTTGAAAGTATTAAATTAAATAACATTTGTTTTATAAGGATAAGATTTTTGCATAATGCAAAACATTAAGTTTTTCCTTTTGTAAAATATCTGCTTATGATTATCTACAGAGCCATTTATCTTTTATTGCTAATACATGAAACTGGAGAAACTATCATTTGAGAGTTATATGCATTGGAATCTATACTTTTTGGTGAGCCTTGTATTATATGTACTATACAGCTTGCAGAGGATGCACATGTTTACTTCAGTTAGTCAATATTTTTGTTAATGGTTTGTACCAATATGGCTTAAAAAATTCTACGTGTTTAATCCAAACACAGGATGGGAGAAAACAGTGAGGATGTGCAGAGGAGGGTTAGATTGATTTAAGCACAATGCATAATACCAAGGAAAAGTCCAACTGAACAATGGACACCTAAACAATGAAAGACGAGAATGAAAAACAGGTCATGTTAAGGGAAGGGAACTAATGAGATGAGGAGGGTAAAAGAAGGAAGTAAAGAAGGTGAACATGTTTGATGTACTTTCTATATGTTTAAACCTGTAGAAATCACCAAAAGAAGGAGACATATCTGACAAGGTGTTGATAACCAGAAAATACAAGGAGCTCAACAAACTAAACTCTCAAAAATCAATGAGTCAATAAAGAAATAGGCAAATAAACTGAATAGAACCCTTTCAAGGGAAGAAGTTTAAATGACTAAGAAACATTGAAAAAAAATTTCACCATCATGGCAATTAAGAAAATGCAAATTAAAACCACAAAAAGATGCCCTCCTACTCCTGTTAGAATACCAGGAATATTCTACCATCAGGAACACAAATTACAACAAGTGTTGGTGAGTATGCTGGGAAAAAGAAACTCTCATACACTGCTAGTGGGAATGTTAGCTAGTACATCTATTATGGAGAACAGTATGGAGGCTCATTTAAAAACTAAAAATAGACCTGCCATACTAACTAGCATTGTTAGATATATAGATGGCAAAGGTTTTCTCCCATTCTGTAGATGGCCTATTCAATTTAGAGAACATTTCTTCTGTTGTGCAGGAGCTTTTTAATTCTATGTAGTCCCACTTGTTGATCCTTTCTCTTAGTCACTTGAGGAAGTCATTGCCTATGCCTATAGCCTCAATGCCTATAGCCCTGATCCTTCCTGCACTATGTTCAAGGTTTTAGGTATTATTTTAAGTTCTTTAATCCACACTGAGTTTATACATGTACATGGCAATAAGCATAAGTCTAGTTTTAGTTTTCTGAAGGCATAGACCCAGTTTTCATAGCAGCATTTGTTGAAGAGGTTATTTTTTTCTCCATCGTATGTTTTTGGTGCCTTGGTTAAAAATTAAGTGGGAATAGCTGTGTGGGTTTATATTCATGTCTTCTGATCCAATGGTCTTCAGATATGTTTTTGTGTCAGTACCATGCTGTTTTTATTGCTATAACTCTGTAGTATAGCTTGAAATTAGGTAGTTTGATACCTCCAGTATTGATCATTTTGCTTAGAATTGCCTTGCCTTAGAATTTGTGATCATCCGTAATTCCAGAGGAATTTTAGGGTTGATTTTTTTAAATCTCTATGATGAATGTCATTGTTATTTTAATGGGAATTGCATTGAACCTGTTGATTGATTTTGGTGGAATAGCCATTTTTACTATGTTGATTTTTGATTTTGTATCCTGCCACTTTGCTGAAGTAGTTTATGGTGTATAGAAATTTTTGGGGTCTTAGTTGTAAGATCATGTTGCTTGCAAATAGGGATAGTTTGACTTCTATATCTTTTTGTATTCCTTTTATTTCTTCTTACTGCCTTATTACTCAGGCAAGGAATTCCAAGAATATGCTGAATAGGAGTGGGGAGAGTGGGAATGTTTGTCTCATTCCTGACATTAAGGGGAATGATTTCAGTTTTTCCCCATTAAATATGATGTTAGCTATAGGTTTGTCATATACAGCTTTTATTATGTTGAGGTACATTCTTTATATTCCTAGCTTCATCAGAGTTTTTTCATGAAACAATGTTGCATTTTATCAAATGCATTTTCTGCATCTCTTGAGATGATGAAGTGATTTTTATCTTTGCTGTTGTTAATATGCTGTATTACATTTAATGATTTGCATATGTTGAACCATCCCTGCACCCTTGGAAGGAAGCCAAATTGTCATTATGTAAGATCTATCTGATATCGTGATGGGTTCAGGTTGACATTATTTTACTATGGACTTTTGCATCTATGTTCATTAAGGAGATTGGTCTGTATTTCTCTTTTTCTGGATGTGTCCTTGACCAGTTTTGGGGTGAGTGAGAAATAGGCTTCATCAAGTGAGTTAGGCAGTCTTCCTTCCCTTTGTATTCCATGGAAAAGTTTGAGGAGTGTTGGTATTAGTTCTTCTTCAAATGTCTAGTAGAATTTAGTGGAAAATCTGTCAGGACCTGGACTTTTCTTTTTTGGGAAACTCTATTGCTGCTTCAACTTGATTACATGTTATAAATCAGTTTATGTTATTAATATACTCCTGGTTCAGTTTTAGTTGGTCATACATATTTAGAAATTTTCCTTTTCTTCTAGTTTTTCCAATTTATTTTAATATATGTTTTATTTATTTTAATACTTATTTAATTAATTATTATTTATTTATTTTAATATAGGTCCCTTATGATTCTCTAGATTTCCTTGGTCTTTCTTGTTATCTCCCTTTTTCATTTCTGATTTTGTTAATTTGGGACTTTTCCCTCCTCATTTTAGTTAGATTTGTCAGGGATTTGTCAATCTTGTTTATTTTTCCAAAGAAACATCATTGTGTTTCTTGATTCTTTCTATGGTTTTGGTCTCCATTTTGTTGA
The DNA here is from genome assembly GCF_047511655.1 of Castor canadensis. NCBI lineage: Eukaryota > Metazoa > Chordata > Mammalia > Rodentia > Castoridae > Castor > Castor canadensis. The sequence continues at coordinate 32,723,070 of NC_133399.1, forward strand.
TTTGGGCTCTTATTTTTATTATTTCTCTCCTTCTTCTTGTTTAGGGTTTAGCTTGTTCTTGTTTTTCTAAGAATTTGAGACATAGCAGCATGCTGTTTATTTGAGATTTTTCTGTGTTTATAATATATGCACTAATGGCTATAAATTTTCCTATTAGGATTGTGTTTGCTATGTCCCATGATATGTTGTGTTTGCATTTTCATTAAATTCCAGGAACTTTTTGATTTCCTTGCTTATTTCTTCTATGACCCACTTGTCTTTGGGCAATGTGGTGTTCAACCTTCAGTTGTTTATGTATTTTCTCCTGCTTCTTTTGTTGTTGCATCTTAGTTTTATCACATTATGATCAGTAGTACTCAGAGTTATTTCAGTTTTCCTATATCTTTTGAGACTTATTTTGTGCCCCAAGGTATGTTCTATTTTAGAGAAATTTCCATAGGCTGCTGAGTATAATATATATTGTGCTTTCTCCAGAGACATGTGTTTCTCAGGGGACATCTGTTTCTCTGTAGACATCTGTTATTTCCATTCAAATAAATAAATAAATTTCCATGTCATTTAGTTCTAGGATTTCTTTGTAGATTTGTTTGTCTGGATGACTTCTCTATTGAGGGGTTAAAGTCTCACACTACCACTGTGTTTGGGTCTATTGAATTTAAATCTTTTAGTGTATGCTTAAAGAAGTCTGGTGCACTGACATTGGTTTCATATAAGGTGATAATTGTTATTTTTTCTTGATGTATTGCTCATTTTCTTAGTATGAAGTGACCATCTTTGTCTCTTTTGACTAATTTAACTTTGAAGTATACATTATCTGATGTAAGTATAGATACTCCTGCCATTTTTCAGGGGCCATTAGCTTGGTAAATCTCCTTCCACCCTTTCACCCTTAGCCAGTGTTTCTTTCTGTCAATAAGGTGAATTTCTTGTAAACAACTGATAGTCAGATCTGATAGTCATATTCCTTTTTAATCCAGTTTGCCAAATGGTGTGTTTTGTTGGGGGAGTTGAGTCTATTAATATTCAGTGTTAATATTGAGAGGTATGTGGTGATTCCTGCCATTTAGTTATTTTTGTTATTTAAGGATAAGTGCATGCAGGTGATTCAATGATACTCTCAGAGTATTTTTCTGTTCTTCTCATGAGATTTAGTACCTCCCATTTGTTCATGGTTACGTTTGTGTGTGTATAAAATTACTTTCAGAATATTCTGTAGTGGTGGCTTGGTGTTAATATATTATTTGCTTTGTGTCTATCATTGAAGGCTTTTATTCCTTTATTGATTTTTAATTATGTTTTGCTGGGTAGCATATTCTAGGACTGAAATTGTTTTCTTTCAGTACTCAAAATACCTCACTCCATGCCCTTCTTTCTTTTAAGTTTTCTGTTGTTATTTTGATGGGTTTCCTTTGTATGTTATTTGTTTTTTCTTTCTTACAGCCTTCAGTATCTTTTCTTTCTTTGTTTTCTGTGCTAGCTGTATTCATGATAATATTCCATGGAGAGGTTCTACTTGGGTCAAGACTTGGGTCAAGATTGTTTGGTATACTGGCTTTCTGTACCTGAATGGGCAACTCTTCCTTGAGATTTGGCAAATTTTCTGGTATTATTTTGTTGAATATGTTACATATCCCTTTCTAATGCACCTCTTCTCCTTATTTGATCCCCATGATTCACAGGTTTCATCATTTGATGTAGTCACTGAGGTCCTGGGTACTCCTTTCATGGCTTTTGAGTGTTTTGTTTAAGACTTCTTGTTTCTTCTTTAATATCTATTTTGTCTTTGATCCCAGAAATTCTGTCTTCCACTTGTTCAAGTTTGCTGGAGTGGCTTTCTACTGCATTTTTATTTGATTTAAGGAACTTTCTATTTCCAGGATTTCTGTCTGATTATTTTTTCTGAGACTTTCCATAAATTTGTTGAACTCTTCTTTTATATGTTGTACAATATTCTTTATTTCATCTTCTCTTTTTGAATAGTCTCTTCTGTTTCACTTTGTTGAATTCCCCTCTGAGTTCTTCTTGCTATTTCTGTGTATTTTCAAGTTTTTTTTTATTTGTGATATTCCTTAAGTTCATTCTCTACATTCTGTTTAATCATCTCTTGTAGCTTCTCCATGAATATCTCAATGAGCTCATTCATGATTTCCTGTTTGAGAATTTTTTATGCATATCATTGAGCTCATCAGTCATATTTATCATAGTTCTGTTGGGGTCAGAAACTGGGTATTACTTTTCTTCATTTCCCATTAAATCCTCTATTGAATTGTTGGTCTTCTGAGGGCTAGGATTCCCTTGCCATCTCCTCCCCATCCTTTTATTTTGTGCTGTGCTCCTATGTTATTGATTAGCTAGTAGGTGGTTTTAATCACCTGTTATTTTTCCATTGACTTAAGTACTGTGTTGTGACTGGCTTAATCATTAACTAGGTTGATGTGTTCTTTCTTCCCCTGACCTGGAAATGTAAATTAGCAATAGCCAACTCACACATTCAATGCCAGACCTGTTGTTCACATATTATATAGAGAAAATATTGGTGATAATATCTATAAGCCATGGGAATTGCGGGGTTTACAGTTGTTTTGCTAGAGATAGATACTTGGGTAATTTGCTAGACAAGGGAGAAAGAGGGTAGGGAGTGAGTTGGTAGGACTTGTAGGGCTTTTTTGTGTGTAAATAAACAACAATGTCTACCTTAAAAATGAAGGTCATGAAGAAAAACCAGTTCTTGTATTGGAGTTGGTACCAGTGTGTGTGAGGAGGACATAAGGAAAGGTGAAAGAGGATAAATGTGGTGGAAATATATCCTTATTTATGAAAAAGAAACAAGACCAACTGAGATTGTTCTGAGAATGGAGAATGAGGGATAAAGGAGAATGTTGGAGGGGGTGAATCTAATTAAGATACAATGTAAGCATGTTTGTGAATATCAGAATGTATCCCCTGCACAAGTATAATATGGTAATTAATAAAAGAATATAGGACCTGTGTCCTGAGGGCTCATGTCTATAATCCTAGCTATTTGGGAAGTTGAGATTGGGAGGATTACAGTTTGAGCCCAGACCAGACAAACAGTTTGTGAGATCCTATCTTCAACATAACCAGAGCAAAATGGAATGGAAATGTGGCTAATGCAGCAGAGCATTTTCTTTCCAAGTGTGAAGCCCTGAGTTCAAACCAATTCTCACCCCTCCATCATAAATGAAAAAAATATAGGAAAATTTTATGCTTAATATATCATTAGTCAAGAAATGAGGTACAATTTAAAATCATTCCTAAGGATCAAATGCTCAGGTTGTTATAAACTTAGAATATATTAAGTTGATAAATATTATCAACAGTACAATAAATTACACAAAGCCCATATAGCATATATAGGTTTATAGCCCAAATAGCACCTCTGACTTGAATCAAGATCAATTGGTCAAACATGACAGTCACACTCTGGTCTTTTATAAAAAGAAATCATTGTTGTCAATAATAGCAATTACATTTGTATTCTACTCAGTTAATTTTTTGCTATAAGTCTCTGTTATGTATCATATAAAAAGAAGAATGTGTTATCCCTTTTAATGCAAAGACATTGGGATCCTGCTCTCAGGAATCAAGTTGTGGATTGAACAGAGAAGGCTAGACTTGCTCTGGGTTACTTTATGTTTTCTGGAACAGAATCAGGACCTAGACCTAATTTTAGAAAAGAAAAAATTTAATCTGAATTATTCCATTTTGAATATAACTTCTAATGTAGAATGTCTCCATATCTTGTTTATATAAGTAATTAAAAAACACCACCTGCCAGCATACAAGAAGGTGCAAACTGATAATTTATTCTTGACAATATAGACTTCATGACTGTATCACATTGTATCAGAAACCAGAGACATATAAGCTTATCAATCATACTTGATGCAACTCCTTCACCTGGGAATACTCTAGACTACCATAGTGGTTACAATGATCTGTCATCCAGTCATCTCTCATATGCCTTGTCCAGAAAAAATTGCCATAACAAAGACATGTACATCTGTCCACAGTACAAACGCATGTGCAATTTCTACTTCCCATGGCACACAGCCAGCATTAGACTGACACTTAAAACTGCCTGCTAATGTGACCTGTGTTTGACAACTCTGGGCTTTAAATATCTATGTGCCTGTGTTTCATAAAACTATTTTCTTATCCCCTACAGAGGCTTTTCTGTTCATCTGTATTAGGTCCCTTATTTGTCTTCTGCATGTTCTCTTTCAGTCTTTGAACTCTGCAGCCACTTTTACTCTTCTGTAGTTACTTTTATTCTTTCGTGTGTGTTTGTGTGCATATAATAAAAGTAGGTTATATATTATAAATATATAACATATGGAATATATTACAAATATATATATTATAAATATGTAACACATAACTGTGTGAAATAAAATGCCATTTCATTAGAATTGCTTGAAATCATTGATACTGGGTCATATCACTTAAGAAACAAACATGAACTGAGAAGGTAAACTTCTAAGAATTCAACTTGAAGTAATGCAGAATCCTATTTGAAGTTACTATGAAGCCCTCTTTCATCCCCAGTGTTGCTGGGAAGAACCTTCTTCCCAGGAGCATGGGTAGGATTAGTATCTTGTTCCTACAGAATGTGTTGGTATTTCAAGGCTCACTAAGTATAATGATTGGCCATGGACTTCACTGAGAAGTGAGACTTGTTGAACACATCACAGAGAACATTCTACAGAGAAGATGCTAGAAACTCAAAACTTGACTAAAATTTGTAAAGTTGACACAGTCTCTCCATTTATTGACCTCAAACATGTATTTACAAGATGACACACTATCACTTTGTGATAAAGACTAGGATTTTTAAGTGTACCAAACAATTAATTTTTTCTTTATTCATTATTCATATGTGCATACATTGTTTGGATCATTTCTCCCCCCTGTCCCACACCCCCTCCCTTTTCCCCCCACTCCTCTTGCTTCCAGGAAGAATCTGTTCTGCCCTTTTCTCCAATTTTGTTGAAGAGAAGACATAAGCAATAATAAGAAAAACATAGAGTTTTTGCTACTTTAGATAAGGATAGCTATACAGAGAGATTCTTAACATTGCTTCCATGAACAAGTATATTACAACCCGAATTGATTCATCTCTACCTGACATCTTCACTATTTCCTGGTCACATTCCCATATTAACCTCTTTCATTTTAAGGTTACTGTACTAGCTCCTCTGCAGTGGGGACATCAAACACTTTCAAGTTTTGGGTCTCCTACCTGTCCCAATTCCTCCCATATGTGCTTTCTCTTTAGCATGTGACCCAAGTCCAACAACATCTCTGCCTTTGCCCTAGATCTAAAGTCCACATATGAGGGAAAATACGATTTTTGGTCTTCTGAGCCTAGCTAACCTCGCTTAGGATGATGTTCTCCAGTTTATCCATTTACTTGCAAATGATAAGGCTTCATTCCTTCAATTTTTCCTTTAAGTTCCATTTCATCTTCAAGTTCTGAGATTCTGTCTTCCACTTGTTGTAGTGTGCTTGAGCAGCCTTCTATTGTGTTTTGTATTTCTATTTCATTCTTTTTCTGAGGTTTTCCATACCATGGGACATTCCCTCTTTAATATTGTCTATTTCAGTCTTTAATTCATTTATCTCTCTATTTATATTGTTCTCTGTTTCACTTTGGTGTTTATTTAGGGCTTCTATGAATTCATTTATTTGTTTCTATTTCTTCTCCTATTCTTTATTTTTGTTGTCTTGAAATTTCTTTTATGCTTTGGTTAACCATGTCTAGTAACATCTCCATGAAATTCTCAGTGATTACTTGCAGGATTTCTTCTTTGACGGTGTTCTTGTGAGCAACGTTGGGCTCTTTGGCATCATTTATCTCTGTTTCGTTAGAGTCTGGAACTGGGTATCTGTTTTCTTCATTTTCTTCTGAATAGTGTGTTAAGTTGTTTTGGGGGAGAGAATGTTTTCTATCCCTATTTTGATCTCCCATCACTCCACTTGGTACTGTGCAACTATGTTCTTGATATACTAGTTGGTGGTTTGAGTCACCTGTTTTCTTTCCCTTGGTTTAATATTATTTTGTGGCTATATTGGGTTTTTAGCTAAGTGTGTTTATGCTATTTCTGTCCCTGGTCTGGGTATAATTTAGTGTTAACTAATTCACAGTAGTAAAACTAACAACAGCAACAACAAAAAACCCCAAGGAAATCAACAGGGAGAGATGAACAAACACAAGCAAGTAAGAAACAAAACAAACAAACTAACTAAAATTGCAGGTTCAGAAACAATAGAATTTCAGTCTCAGTTTAAGTTCTCATGTTACTCCTCCAACATCCAGTCCTGGTGTTTCTTTTAAGCTGAAGCTCTGTCATAGTCTCACCAGGTGGTTAGGTAGTATTTTTTTTTCTTCTGTCTTTCAGCAGCAGCTGTTTGGTCAGCTCCTCCCTCAGTGAGGTGTGGCAGTTTAAGTTTGTATGCTATCCTCATGTTTCAGTATCAGCTCTATAGTTCACCAGCTGTCCTGCTTTGAAGTTGGGTTTTGCTGAACTTGTTTACTGGGGGTTTCTTTCTTTGCCTCACCCCTTTCTCTGGGTCAAGTTCAGTGATCTGTCATCTGGCCCCCTGCTGTCAGTGTATTGTGATGGTTTGCTGTTTTTTTTTCAATTTTGTAGAGCAGTTTGACTTTGGGCATTGCTCACTGGCTCAGGAGATGATCTTTGTGGACCGCTACCTGCTTTATTTCAGTCAGTGGTTTATTACCCTCCCTGTTTGCCCTCCTTCCTTTCCAGCATTTGTTTACTGAAAGTTTGCATGGAGATTAGCTCCTTGCCCCTCCCTCTTCTCCACTGCACTTTCATCTTCCTACCCCTACTGCTATGTGCTAGTTTTCAGTTCCTTGTTTATTGATCATTTTTTTGTGGGGAGGTCAGTCTGCCCAGGGGGCTATGCTGTTTTATCCCAGGGGTGGCTCAGAGAATACTCCCTGATACTTGGTGCTCAACTATTTGGTCTGAAGAATGTCTCCCAAGCAGATTTGGAGCTGGTGTCTGGTGGTGACAGCAGCCTTCCTGCTTTCTCAGTATAATGTTGCATGAAAAAGCTTTCTGTGGGCTAGGGGTTCAGGGTGTTGAAGTTTTGATTCTTCTTGGTGCTTTATTTCACCAAGTATGGATCTAGCATCTCAGCAAGGTTTTTGATTCACAGAGCTCAAACTGTCCTTTTTTGTGCCCTAGTCACCATCTTGAATCCTCACCAAAAAATTTAAGAAAGGATATTTGGAGATTTCTGTTATTACTACTTCCCAATTCCAGAATATTTTCATTGTACCCAAAGAAACACTATTAGTCACACTCCATTTCCTCCGTGCTACTGGTTCTGACAGTCACAGATTGTTTTACATTCATATGTTTTAGTCTTTTACCTCACTTGATACATGGAATTGGTATAGGAGTTAGGTTGTGAAATAACAAACCTGATGGCTTGAATGTTGATAATGAATCAAATCCTGGAATGGTGATGTTAACTAAATGATCTGTGACATACAGTAGAGTCTTACAGACTCAGAGTCCCTATGGCTACCCAAGTCTGACCATCCAAGGCTAAGAGTTCTGGAATCCAAATTGTGGGTGGAGTTCATGACATGTAGTAGTAGAGTCTCCACAAGTTGACATTAACCTGGTTTTCCATGTGCACAGACCCGAACAAAACCTTGACATCTTGGGACCTCCAGAACAGTGCTCCATCTTCACCCTACCCACTCTCCTACCGCGGGGTTCACTTATGTTTGGCTTTGCATTGGTAAACCCAATCCTGTATCCATTGTTTAACTCTTTCATGGATGAAATCAAGACATTTCTGTTTCCCAAACCTGGTGATCCAATTTGGAGACATATTTGGCAAGCTTTCTTGACAGGATCGCTTCAATTATAGTATTCCAGTCTCTCAATTCCTATTCAACTTTCTTCTTTTTCAAAGCTAGTTTGTCTCATACCTATTTTACTACCATGTTCCCATTGTGGTATATAAAGAATTAACCAGAGTTTTGATACGTGGTGGATCAAGTTTTTGACCACCATCCAACAATTTATGAATCCTCAACAGCCCCTTCCTCTCCTGGTCTGCTTCTCTTGGTTGTCTCTCCTCCAGTGTTGTGATCCTGAACTGCAATTGTTCTTTAACTTTCCCAGTTCACAGAATGGCTCATTTAAAAAGCCTGCCTGGTCACCAGCAGATTGGAGGTACCCCAATAATCTGAGCTCTCTTTTGAGTGGAGATTAGTTGCTTTGTTTCTAAAATTAGCATTAGTGGTTTGAATTGCTGTCACTAGATAGGGTGGGGCCCTCAGATTCTGGGCCTTTTGTTAAAGTCCTGGACCCTGCAAGGAGCCCTCAGTTTGCCTCAGTGAAAACCTAACCCTCTCTAGGTCTGCCTCTGGTGGCAATCTCTCATGTATACAATGCAGCTTCAAGTACTGGAACTTCTCAAGCTGCAACTCTTTAATCCGCAGGATTACTCAGTCACAATGCTCCCTGCCTGCAGGTAGTTTGCAGGCAGCTTCTGTAGCCTAATATCTTTGCCAGTGCAGCTAGTTGCTTTGTTAATATTAGCATATATATTTTCATTAGCATAAATTCAGTAAAAGTTTCCACAGGCAAGTAGGTAAGGGCTTATACACACTGCACAATTTCATTTCCTAATTTTCTGTACCTTCTCAAATTGACCCAGGTCAAGGCTTCTCCTCACCAAGACTCTTGTGATACACTCTCTTCTGATACACTGTTTCCAGGGATTTCAAGATGCCATAAGCTGCAATTGCTCCTCGTTTTTATAACACCCAAAGTGCCTTAGTCTCAATCAGGAGGTTCTCTTTTATGATGATGCCTTGTTACAGACATGGAGAATGTAAGGGTGTCTTCTCTCATGCTGCCCTGTCACATAGGGGTTTTCACTATTCCATTAAATCCTCATGCTGTGGTTAACCCTAAGAGGAAATGTGTTTTTTGTTCCTCAGCTATGTCTGCCAGTCTTTTGTGAGGGCCACATAGCTTATCTTGGGATGGAAGCTTGGATTCCCTTTCCTGCTAGGGAAGTTGGGGCTGGAGATACAAAATGTTCCTTAACTGACTCTGCTGGTTTTCTGTTTTGCAGTAAGTTTCAATGATCTTTTCCTTCTTTGTTGTTCTCATGGTCTTCCTCTCTTTTGCTCTTCTGTGTTTTATCATTTCTTTGTTATCCAGACTTTTATTCATAGAGTCTGATGGAGAAATCTTCTACTCGTCTTCCCTCTTGCCCTCTGTTGTCTGCTTTACATGATTTCTTTCTTTGAATAAACACAAAACTTTTTCAAATGAAGAAGTACAAAAGGCCAAAAAACACATGAAAAAATGGTCACCATCTCTGTCTATAAAGGAAATGAAATGAAAATCAAACCACACTAAGATTACACCTCACTCCTTTTAGAATTGCTACCACCAAAAACACCATCAAGGAATCCAAGATGGTGACTGGGACACAGCTGCAGACCTCTTGAGATCCATGAACCAGGGACTTTGCTGAGATGCTGGAGACACACTGGGCTGTGGTAAAGCACAAGGGAGAGCTGAAACATCAGCAGTCTGAAACCCTAGCTTGTGGAAGGCTTCTCCATGACATGATTTACTGAAAGAACAGCTGGTGCTGCAGGCAAAGACCCACCATATGGAGTTGCTGCTATGCAGGCTGTGGGATCTCTGATCCTTGGGCCTGCTCCTCAAGCCCACCAGGGCTGTGTTCCCCAAACTCTCACTTCTAAGACCTGAAGTATCTCTGCTGGACAATGCCCTTAAAGCCTGCCAACCTGGCAACACACAGGCATGCACGATCTATGCTGAGCCATGCCACTCAGGCCTGCACAGGCCTGCACAATCTCTGCTCTGCCAGCCTGTAACTATAAGGCCTGCACAGGCCTGCATGATCTCCACTCTGCTGGGCTGCATCCCTAAAGTCTGCCAAACTGGCAATCCTCAGACATTCATGATCTCTGACAGCCACACCCCTCAGACTTGCACAGGCTGGCATGATCTCTGCTGGGCTGCATTCCTCAAGCTTGCCAAGCCAGTGACCTCCACTGGCACTGCACCACTAAGGCCTCCCAAGGCAGTGAACCACTGGAATGCATGATCTCCACAACACCAGCCCATGCCCTTCAGGCACACCAGGGCCACACTCCAAAGGCATGCTAGATCACCTCAACTAGAGGCTTCTGCAAACAGGCCCGTGGGAACCACCAACATGCCACCTGCCACAGGAGGGCTCCAAACATACCTAGGAGACAAACACAGGTCTAAATGCTAAAGGAGTTACAGTAGAACTACTAAGACTGAAATTCCACTGTTCCTAAATCAGTGATTTTTAAAAAAATTTTTATTTAATTGATTTTTATTATTTTTAATTAATTAATTAATATTTATTTATTGTTTGTTTGTTTATTTGTTTGTTTGCCTTCCTTCATACCTTGGCTGTCTGGTTTGCTTTTTGACTGTCCACCATCTCTCCCTGCTCTTTCCCGTGGTACTCTCTTTTTTTAATTTTGTCTTTTTTTCCCTTCTACTTCTCTTTTTCTATATTCCCCTTCTTCCTTGAGTTTTAAGTTTCACTATTGCAACTCAGCAAACAAAAAATTACACATAGTCCAGGGACAGTAACAGTACCAAGTGGAAATATGGAAAGATGAAAAAGGGATGGAAACCATTCTCCTCCCAAAAATATATTAGTACAGAATTCAAAGGTAAATGAAAAAACAGATACCCAGATCCAGACTCCAACAAAACAAAGGTAAACTATGACAACCAACCAAGGAATTCTACAAGGACAACCTGAAAGAAGAAATCCTGCAAGTAATCGTTGAGAATTTTATGGAGATGTTGCTAGACATGGTCAACAAAAACAAACAAGAGGCACTCAAGAAATTCCAAGACAAAAAAAAAAAAAGAATGTGAGAAAACAAATAAATGAAATCTCAAGAACCCTAAATAAAAACCAAAATGAAACAGAAAATACCATAAATAGGGAGATAAATGAATTAAGGACAAATATTCGCAACATTAAAGAGGAAGTGAAGTATGACATGGAAAACCTCAGGAAAAAAAAGAATGAAACAGAAATACCAAACAAAATGGAAGACCATTCCAGTAGAATAGAAAAAACAGAAGACAGAATCTTAGAACTTGAAAATGAAAGGGTAATTAAAGGAAAAAACTGAAGAACTATTAAACAAGTCAAGACCTGTAAAAGGAATATGCAAGAACTCACTGACTGAATTCAAAGACCAAACCTGAGAATCATGGCCATTGAAGAAGGAGAAGAGATGCAAGCAAAAGGAATGCATAACATATTGAACAAAATGCAAACAGAAAATTTCCCAAATATAGAAAAATTATGCTCATCCAGGTACAGGAAGCTTCCAGAACACCAAACAGACTTGATCAAAATATAACTACCCCACAACATATTATTACTAAAACAACAAGCAAAGAGACTAGAGAAAGAATATTGAAGGGTGTAAGAGAGAAAAAACAAATAAAATACAAAGGTAAACCCATCAAAATTACAGCAGATTTCTCAACGGAAACCTTCAAAGCAAGAAGAGTCTGGGAGTGAGGTCTTCCAGGCACTGAACGAAAAATATTTCAAACCTATGATACTTTACCCAGCAAAACTATTATTCAAAATAGATGGAGGAATAAAAGTCTTCCATGATAAGCAGAAACTAAATATATGACCACCAAGCCACCACTAGAAGAGATTCTCCAAGGAATTCTGCACACAGAAAGTGAAAGCATACAAAACCATGAAATGACAGGCAATACCAAACCACAGGAGAAGAAAAGGTAAGAAGGAATAGAGTAACATTGATTCAACTACACACAAATCCTTAAACAACAAAGACAACTAAATGACAAGGATGCTCACATACCTATCAACACTCACACTAAAGATTAATGGGCTTAATTCCCCCATCAAAAGACACCAATTGGAAAACTAGATTAAAAAGGAAGATCCAACAATCTGCTGCCTACAGGAGACCCACCTCATAGACAGAAACAAGCACTGGCTGAGAGTGAAAGGCTGGAAGATCTACCAAGTCGATGGTACCCATAAACAGGAAGGGTAGTAATATTTATCTCAGATAAAGTAGGCTTCAAACTTACATTGATCAAACAGATAATGAAGGACATTATATACTAATAAAAGGGTAAATTACACCAGAAGGAAATAACTATCAACCAATATGCACCCAATGTCAACACACCCAAATTCATCAAACATACTCTGAAGGACCTAAAACATATATAAATTCCAGCACAGTGATAGTGGGAGACCTTAACACCCCCATTACCAATAGGTAGGTCATTCAAACAAAAAATCAATAACAATATTGTAGAACTAAATCACACCATAGACCAAAAGGACCTAGCTAATGTCTACAAAGTATTTCACTCAACTGCTGCACAATATACATTCTTTTCAGTAGCTCATGGAACTTTCTCCAAAATTGCTTATATCTTATGGCACAAAGCAAGCCTCAGCAAATATAAGAAAATAGAAATAATCACATGCATTCTATCTGACCACAGTGCATTAAAACTCCATGTGAAGAACTGGAAGCTAAACAGTACAATGCTCAATGATCAATGGTCATTGATGAAATAAAAGAAGAAAAGGTTCCTGTAAGTTAATGAAAATGAAAACACAACCTACCAGAATCTATGGGACACAGCAAAGACTGCCATAACAGGAAAGATTACAGCCATGACTACTTATATTAAAAGGTCAGAAAGATCTCAAATCCATGATCTAATGCTACAGCTCTACCTCCTAGAACAAGAACAAGCAAACCCCAAAATAAGCAGAAGGAGAGAAATAATTAAAATAAGGGCTGAAATCAATGAAATAGAAACAAACAGAAAACATACAAAGAATCAATGAAACAAAAACCTGGTTCAATAAAAAAATAAATAAGATTGTCAGACCCCTGGCAAACCTGACTAAAATGAGGACAGGTAAAGCTCAAATCAGTAAGGTCAGAAATGCAAAAGGGGAGATAACAACAAACATGATTGAAATCCAGGAAACCAACAGAGAATACATTGAGATCATATACACAATAAACTTGAAAATTTTGAAGAAATGGACAGATTTATAGATACTTACAACCATCCAAAATGTCAACATATTGGACAAAATTAAAACAGAAAATTTGGAAAAAAATATGGAGACTTCTTAAAAAACTAAAAATAGATCTGCCAAACGATCCAACAATATCTCTCCTAAGTGATATACATGAAGGAATGTGATTTAGATTACTACAAAGACACCTGCACACCCATGTTTATTGCAGCACTATTCACAATAGCCAAGCTATTGAAACAGCCAAGATGCCTGACTACCAACCAGTGGATTAAGAAAATATGTTAATTATACACAATGGAATTTTGTTCAGCCACAATGAAAAATGAAATTTTGTCATTTACAAGTAAATGGATGGAACTGGAGAATATCATGTAAGGTGAAGTTAGGCTCAAAAGGCCAAAAATATGTTCTCCCTCATATGTGGATTATAGACCTAAAACATGCAGAAATATTATTGGAAATCAGTCACACACCAAGAGGAGACTACTCATGGGAAAGGAAAGGAAACCAAAAACTTGAATATAGTTGACATGCTCAATGTATGTGAGTGAATATAGTAATCTTAAACTGGCAGAGGCTGCAATGGGGAGGGGACTAGGATGTAGTGAAAAGATCTCATATAAATGACCCAGTTTGGGTTGAAATACACATACGCATAGAAACAACACAAGGAATCTCCCTCTATAGCTGTCTTCATCTCAAACTAGCAAAAACACCATGTCTTTCATTTTATCTTGTATGTTTTTTTCTTCAACAAAATTGGAGAACAAGATGGTGGAACAGGTTCTTCTCAGAGATGGTGGGGGAGGAGTTTGGGGGGAAGGTGGCCCAAATAATGTAGACACATGTAAGTAAATGTAAAAGTGACAAAATAAAATTTTAGCATAAAAACACCTCAATAAAAATGTGGAACCATATTTTCTACTCCCAGTCTGTTTATGAAGAAAACTATTTAAACCCTTGTGAGAACATTCACAAATTGATTTTAAAACTCTACAGGAGCCACATGCCATGGTCTCTGCACTTGGGAGTTGGAAGCAAGAGAACTGAAAGTTTGAGTTCAACTTGGACTACATAGTTCTGCCCTGTCTAAAAATATCAAATGAATTAATAGATAAATCAGTAAATAAATAAATAAACAAATAAAATAAAATTATCACCACGAAGTCATGATCGTAGGTATATTTTTGAAATTTGGCATTGCTCAAACAAATAAATTAGCAGATTCTGTGAAAAATACAAAACAAAATTAGGATTTAGTAAACATTAGTGATGCTTAAGAATTGTCTCCCTAGACGTTTACATTTGTATAATAGCTTATTTGATATTTATAGTTACATAATTTATATCTGCATATATGATACATAAGCATACTTTATATTGGAGATAGGCTTGTTGAAATGAATACATAGTTTTGTTTGTCACTTAAAAGAAAAGCAATATTATAATTTATTATAGCCATGGTGTTTGAGGTTTTTATGTTTTGCTTTAGTTAGGTTTGGTTTGAGATTTTTTTATGGTTTTCTTTTTTTGACAGTACTGGGGTTTGAACTCAGGGCATCATGGTTCCTAGGCAGGTGCTCTGCCATTTGAGCCACACTTACAGCTTTTTTTTCAGAAAGGATCTTTATTTTTCTCAGGCTGGCCTCAATTGTGATCTACCTGTTTTTGCTTTCTGTAGTATTTAGAATGACAGGCACGTGCCACCAGACCTAGATTTTTCTCTTGGGATGAGTTCTTATGAAATTTTTACCTGGGATGACCTCAAATTGTGATCCTCCTGATCTCCACTTCTTGAGTAGCTAGGATTTCAGGCATTAGTCACTGGTGCCCAGCTTGTTTTTTGTATTTTTGAGAAAAAGTGTTACAGTGTATCTCAAGAATTCCCTCAAAATATGATCCTACTGCATCAGCTTCCTGAATGCATACTCACACCTGGTTAGTGATTTGTATTTTTTATTCAAGTTCCTGGTAAAGGAGATGAACAGAAAAAATGGTGGGAATTGAATTTTTTACCAGGCATCAGAAACTAGGAATCATGATAAATTCCTAAGTTCTATTGTGTTGGTTTATAATGATACTCCCCATGCCTGAGATTAGAATGATAACAAAATAGCAGTGCTAATGAGGGGTTTTGGATATTGTACTCCCAGCAAGACTGAGACTATATGATTCAGTCTGTAACCTCACTGAACACTTCTGCTACTGTCAGGAAGCAAAATCTGAACCTCCTCCCAAAGATGATCATTTCTGCTCAGAAGTCCGTTGACAACTTCAGCCTGTTTGAGCTTTCTGAGGACAGAAATTCCGTCTTAACCAAACAGGTGAGATGCTGAGCTTCATTGCTCTTATGACAAGTCAAGCAACAGATGGCCACTTAGTAAATGCCTTGGAAATGAAGAGAAATGTTTTATTAGAATTTATAAAGGAAAACAATGAGAGAACATGTATGATATGATGAGAAGCAAGCTACCTCATGCTACTGTTGTCAACCATCTTAAATCCTCGTGACACATTTTCCCATGTTTGAACTGATACACACCCAGGTCTCCCATTGCTCTTCTCATATTTCCACAAGACCCCATTTCCTTCAGAACAGAACTCTTCTCCTCAATCCTGATTGCTTTTATAAACTCTTCTATCATTTAATCCTGATCTTGTGTGCATAATTGTAAGGTGATGTGATGATTGCAATAGCTGCTAGGGATGCTCTAATTAAATACTACAAACTAGGTGCCTTAACAAAAAAAACCCACTTCTACAGTTGACCCTGTACCCATGCCATGTCCCGTCCTAGGTGGGATCTCAGATGTCAGTTAGCACCAGGTCACCTTCATTTAGGCTTACTGCATATCTCATAGCCGGGTGGACTGGCACTCAGTTTGCAAAGTGTTGACCAAGACATGGGTGTCTTCATCACACAAATACATTGGTGCATCCACTGTGTACCCACGATCTGTGGGTTCTTTGAGCTATATCCAAGTAATGTTTTTCCATTTTTTAAGTAGATCTAAAGCTCAATATTTTTTCTATTTTTTACTGGTACTCTGTGCATTTCTTTTTTTTTTAGCATTCGTTTCATTGTTTTTTTTTTCTTTTTTTATTGTTTTATTATTCATACGTGCATATAAGGCTTGGGTCACTTCTCACCCCTACCTCAACCCCTCCCTTACCACCCACTCTGCCCACTCCCTCTCCCCCCACCCCCTCGATACCCAGGAGAAACTATTTTGCCCTTATCTCTAATTTTGTTGAAGAGAGAGTATAGGAAATAATAGGAGGGAAAAAGTGTTTTTGCTGGTTGAGATAGCTATACAAGGAGATGACTCACATTAATTTCCTGTGTGTATGTGTTACCTTCTAGGTTAATTCCTTTTGATCTCACCTTTTCTCTAGTTCCTGGTCACCTTTTACTATTGGCCTCAGTTGCTTTTAAGGTATCTGCTTTAGTTTCTCTGCATTGAGGGCAACAAATGCTAGCTAATTTTTTAGGTGTCTTACCTATCCTCACCCCTCCCTTGTGTGCTCTCGCTTTTATCATGTGCTCAAAGTCAAATCCCATTGTTGTGTTTGCCCTTTATCTAATGTCCACATATGAGGGAAAACATACGATTTTTGGTCTTTTGGGCCAGGTTAACCTCACTCAGAATGATGTTCTCCAATTCCATACATTTACCAGCAAATGATAACATTTCGTTCTTCTTCATGGCTGCATAAAATTCCATTGTGTATAGATACCACATTTTCTTAATTCATTCATCAGTGGTGGGGCATCTTGGCTGTTTCCATAACTTGGCTATTGTGAATAGTGCTGCAATAAACATGGGTGTGAGGGTGCCTCTGGAGCAACCTGTGTCACAGTCTTTTGGGTATATCCACAAGAGTGGTATTGCTGGATCATATGGCAGGTCAATGTTTAGCTTTTTAAGTAGCCTCCAAATTTTTGTCCAGAGTGGTTGTACTAGTTTACATTCCCACCAACAGTGTAAAAGGGTTCCTTTTTCCCCACATCCTCGCCAACACCTGTTGTTGGTGGTGTTGCTAATGATGGCTACTCTAACAGGGATGAGGTAGAATCTTAGTGTGGTTTTAATTTGCATTTCATTTATTGCTAGAGATGGTGAGCATTTTTTCATGTGTTTTTTGGCCATTACAATTTCTTCTTTTGAGAAAGTTTTGTTTAGTTCACTTGCCATTTCCTTATTGGTTCACTAATTTTGGGAGAATTTAGTTTTTGAGTTCCCTATATATTCTGGTTATCAGTCCTTTGTCTGACGTGTAGCTGGAAAATATTTTCTCCCACTCTGTGGGTGTTCTCTTCAGTTTAGAGACCATTTCTTTTGATGAGCAGAAACTTTTTAGTTTTATGAGGTCCCATTTATCTATGCTATCTCTTAGTTGTTGTGCTGTTGCGGTTTCATTGAAAATGTTCTTACTTATACCTACTAACTCCAGAGTATTTCCTACTGTTTCCTGTATCAGCTTTAGAGTTTGTGGTCTGATATTAAGATCCTTGATCCATTTTGAGTTAATATTGGTATAGACTGATATACACGGATCTAGTTTCAGTTTTTTGCAGACTGCTAACCAGTTTCCCAAGCAGTTTTTGTTAAAGAGTCTGCTATTTCTCCATCATATATTTTTAGCTCCTTTGTCAAAGACATGTTGGATATAGTTGTGTGGCTTCATATATGGGTCCTCTATTCTGTTCCACTGATCTTCATGTCTGTTTTTGTGCCAGTACCATGCTGTTTTTATCGTTACTTCTTTGTAATATAGTTTGAAGTCAGGTATCGTGATACCTCCAGCATTGTTCTTTTGACTTAGTATTGCCTGGGCTATTCATGGCCTCTTGTGTTTCCATATAAATTTAACGGTAGATTTTTCAATCTCTTTAATGAACGTCATTGCAATTTTGATAGGAATAGCATTAAACATGTCAATGACTTTTGGGAGTATGGACAGTTTTACTATGTTTATTCTACCAATCTATGAGCATGGGAGATCTCTCCACATTCTATAGTTTTCCTCAATCACTTTCTTGAGAAGTTTATAGTTTTCCTTGTAGAAGTCATTCACATCTTTTGTTAGGTTTAAACCTAGGTATTTCATTATTTTGAGGCTATTGTAAATGGAAATGTTTTCATACATTCTTTTTCAGTTTGTTCATTATTAGTATATAGAAATGCTAATGATTTTTCAATGTTGATTTTATATCCTGCTACCTTGCTGTAGCTATTGATGATGTCTACAAGCTTCTGAGTAGAGTTTTTTGGGTCTTTAAGGTATAGGATCATGTTGTCTGCAAATAGGGATATTTTGACAGTTTCTTTACCTATTTGTATTCCATTTATTCCTTCTTCTTGCCTAATTGCTCTGGCTAGGAATTCCAATACTATGTTGAATAGGAGTGGAGATGGTGGGCATCCTTGTCTGGTTCCTGATTTTAAAGGGAATGGTTTCAGTTTTTCTCCATTAAGTATAATGCTGGCTGTAGGTTTGTCATATATAGCTTTTATAATGTTGAGGTACTTTTTTTCTATTCCTAGTTTTCTTAGAGCTTTTATCATGAAGTGGTGTTGAATCTTATCAAAGACTTTTTCTCCATCTACTGAGATGATCAAGTGGTTTTTGTCTTTGCTGCTATTAACGTGGTTTATTATGTTTATTGATTTTTGTATGTTGAACCACCCCTGCATTCCCGGGATGAAGCCTACTTGGTCGTGGTGAATAATCTTTTTGATGTGCTGCTGAATTCGGTTTGCCATTATTTTGTTGAGGACTTTTGCATCAATGTTCAGTAAGGAGATTGGCCTATAGTTCTCCTTTTTGGAGGTGTCTTTACCTGGTTTTGGGATAAGTGTAATACTGGCTTCATAAAATGTGTTTGGCAGTTTTCTTTCCCTTACTATTTCATGGAACAGTTTAAGGAGTATGGGTATCAGTTTTTCTTTAAAGGTCTAATAGAATTCAGCAGAGAATACATCAGGTCCTGGATTTTTCTTTTTGGGGAGAATCTTGATTGCTGCTTCAATTTCATTTTGTGTTATTGATCTATTAAGGTGATTAATTGCCTCATGGTTCAGTTTTGGATGATCATATGTATCTAGAAATCTGTCCATTTCTTTAAGATTTTCAAATTTATTTGAATATAGGCTCTCAATGTAGTCTCTGATGATTTCCTGGACTTCCATGGTGTTTCTTATCTTCCCTTTTGAATTCCTGATTCTATTAATTTGGGTTTTTTCTCTCCTCATTTTAGTCAGGTTTGCCAGAGGTCTATCTATCTTGTTTTTTTTTTCAAAGAATCAACTTTTTGTTTCATTAATTCCTTGTGTGGTTCTTTTGGTTTCTATTTCATTGATTTCAGCTCTTATTTTTATTATTTTTCTCCTTCTATTGTTTTGGGATTTGCTTGTTCTTGTTCTCTAGGAGTTTGAGATGTATCCTTAGGTCATTCATTTGGGATCTTTAAGTCTTTTTAATATATGCACTCATGGCTATAAACTTTCCTCTCAGGACTGCCTTAGCTATGTCCCATAGGTTCTATTAGGTTGTGTTTTCATTTTCATTGACTTCCAGGAACTTTTTAATTTCCTCTTTTATTTCTTCAGTGATCCATTGTTTATTAAGTAATGAGTTATTTAGTTTCCAGCTCTTTGCATGTTTTTTGTCTTTATTTTTGCTGTTGAGTTCTACTTTTACTGCTTTGTGATCAGATAGTATGCACGGTATAATTTCTATTTTCTTATATTTGCTGAGGCTTGCTTTGTGACCTAGGATAATGATCTATTTTGGAGAAGGTTCCAAGGGCTGCTGAGAAGAATGTATATTGTTTAGAAGTTGGATGAAATGTTCTGTAGACATCAAGTAGGTCCATTTGATCTATTGTATATTTTTGATCTTGGATTTCTTTATTGATTTTTGTTTGGATGACCTATCTATTGATGATAGTGGGGTGTTAAAGTCTCCCATAACCACTGTGTTGGAGTTAACATATGCTTTTAGGACTTTCAGGGTATGTTTGATGAAATTGGCTGTGTTGACATTGGGTGCATAGAGGTTGATGATTATTATTTCCTTTTGGTCTATTTCCCCTTTTATTAGTATAGAATGTCCTTCTTTATCTTGTTTGATCAATATAGGTTTAAAGTCTACTTTGTCAGAGATACGTATTGATATTCCTGCCTGTTTTGGGGGGCCATTGGCTTGGTAAATCTTCTTCCAGCCTTTCATCCTAAGCCTATGCTTATTTCTGTCGGTGAGATGGGTCTCCTGTAAACAACAATTTGTTGGATCTTCCTTGTTAATCCATTTTCCAAGTGATGCCTTATGATGGGTGAATTAAGTCTGTTAACATTAAGTGTTAGTACTGATAGGTATGTGGTGATTCCTGTCATTTAGTTGTCTTAGTTGTTTGAAGGTTTGATTGTGTCTACCTAAGTTGAGGTTACTCTCTACTGTCTTGCTTTTTCTTTTCCTGTGGTTTGGTGCTGCCTGTCTTTTCATGTTTAAGTTGGGTTTCACTTTCTGTGTGCAGAATCCCTTGAAGAATCTTTTGTAGTGGTGGCTTTGTGGTCACTTATTGTTTTAGTTTCTGCTTATCATCGAAGATTTTTATTGTTCCATCTATTTTGAGTGATAGTTTTGCTGGGTAGAGTATCCTGGGGTTGAAATTATTTTCATTCAGTGCCTGGAAGATCTCACCCCATGCTCTTCTTGCTTTTAATGTTTCTGTTGAGAAGTCTGCTGTGATTTTGATGGGTTTACCTTTGTATGTTACTTGTTGTACTCTCTTACAGCCTTCAGTATTCTTTCCCTAGTTTCTGAACTTGTTGTTTTAATGATGATATGTCATGGGGTAGTTCTATTTTGATCTTGTCTGTTTGGTGTCCTGGAGGCCTCTTGCATCTGTATGGGAATACCTTTCTCTAGATTTGGGAAATTTTCTGTTATTATTTTGTTGAATATATTACACATTCCCTTCACTTGCACCTCTTCTCCTTCTTGGATGCCCATGATTCTCAAGTTTGGTCTTTTGATGGAGTTGGTGAGTTCTGCATTTTCTTTTCACAGGTCTTGACTTCTTTAATTAATAATTCTTTGGTTTTTCTATTCTGCTGGATTGGACTTACATTTTTCTGCAGTTTTGTTTCATTCTTTTTTCTGAGGTTTTCCATATCCTGGGTGGTTTCCTCCTTAATGTTGTCTATTTTTGTCATGAGTTCATTTATCTCTTTATTAATTGTGTTCCCTGTTTCACTTTGGTGTTTATACAGTACTTCTATTGTTTCCTTTATTTCTTCTTTTGCTTTTTCAAATTCTCTACTTTTGTTGTCTTGGAATTTCTTGAGTGTCTCCTGTACATTTTGGTTGACCATATCCAGTATCATCTCTATAAAATTCTCATTGAGAACCAAGCCTTGTATGCACATATGAATAATAAAAGAAAAATGAAAAAAAAAACCTACATTGTTTACACACCAAGAGGGAAACCTAATGCAAATTATGGACTTTGGATGACAATGGTGTGTCAAGGCAGGCTCATCAATGGCAGCAAATGTACCACTCTGTGGGGAATTGAATTGGAATGGAAGATGCTGTCCATGTGTGGGGACAAGAGGTATATGGAAATCTCAGCTTAGCTATGAACATTAAACTACCCTACAAAATAAAAAAAAAAATTCTCATTGAGTACCTGTAGTATGTCTTCTTTTAAATTATTCATGTGGGCTTCATTGGGTTCTTTGGCATAGTTTTTCTTCATTTTGTTGGAGTCTGGATCTGAGTATCTGTTTTCTTCATTCACCTCGGGTTCCTGTACTTATTTTTTTGCTGTGGGGAAACTAGTTTCCCTGTTTTTACTGTCTTCCAGTCATTGTCCTTGGTGTTGTTACTGTCCCTGTGCTGTGTGCAATTAAGTATTTTCTAGCTTGTAATAATAACAGTGGTAATATTTAGAATGGAAGGGTGAGAGGAGAATGGAAGTGTGAGAGGAGATGGAATGCAAAAATTTAAAGAAAAGGGAAGAACAAATAAACAGACAAGTAGGAGAAAATAAATCAAGGAATCATCCAAAAAATTTCAAACGTATAACCAGGGAGCATTAGTGTACTAATTGACAGTAAGCTGAACAGGCATTAGAGAGACAAAGATGGGATTGAAAATAAAAAACAAAAAGAATAAAGATAAGAATAAATATAAAAAATAAGTAAATGAAAAAAAATATATGTACATAAATAAAATAAAACAAATTGAAAAATAGGAAAAAAATCCTCCATGTTCAAATGCAATGAAGTATCAGTCTTAATAATTTTGGTGTCCTTCTCAGTCTCCAATCCTGGAGTTGATGCCTCAGATGTTGTTCTGTAGTTGTCTCATCAAAGGGGATGCATAAAGTAGAACAAAACTGCATACACACACAAAAAACCCACAAAGTGTTCCAAGTTCAAATGCAATACAGTTTCAATATGTTTTCAGCATGCAGTTTTATTTCGGTTGTTTTCTCATCAAAGGTAGGGAGAGAGAAAGAAAAAGAGTCTGGAGACAGTTCTGTGAATGGTATCTGTGGCTGTGGCTTGCCTGCCCACTGCTGTCAGCCTGCTTTTGCCTGAGGTGTTATTTATGCAGATCTCAGGGGTGACCTTAACAATCACCTGGTCCTGCAGGCTTTGTTTACTCAGAATTCTACTATGCATGAGCCACTGCTACAAGCTTTCCCCTTTTCAAGCACACTGGGAGAGGTGACACTGCACCCGCTTTCTCTGGCCTGCATGTTTATTTACAGCTCAAGTGAGAAGTGGGTCTTCTCCCTCTCCTGTGGAGTTTTCCTCCCACTGCCACTTTTACAATCTTTCCTGTTCCTGATTGATGGGTGGTGCTGCTGCTCCTGCCAGCCACTGTGTTTGTTTACAGCTTACGTGGGAGGTGGGTCTTCCCCCCTCTCCTGTGGAGTTTTCCTCCCTCTGCCACTCTCACAAACTTTCCCACTCTTGGTTGCTGGGCATGTGCTCCCACTCTCACTGGAGCCTCTCTGGCCAGGCCTGGCTTGTTTATTTACAGTTCCGGGAAGTATTCCCTTTCCCCACTCTTTGATGATCAGTGTGCCCCACCCTCTTTCCCACTTGTCTTTATTGTTCTTATTGCTTATTACTCAGTTTCTCTTTTTTCCCTGGGTTGAGGTTGGTCTGTCCAGGGGGCTATGCTGCTCTGGCCCAGGGCTGTCTGTGGCAGTACCATGGTACTGCTAAGCTCACCTTGTCTGCATCTTCCTAAGTCATCTGGGCATGGGTGACTGGTGGCTCAGGGGCCCTCCTGGTTTCTCCATTTAACATGAAGTGGAGATTCTCTGTGCCAGCTGGAGGTGTGGAAGGGTCAAAGTTTTGCCTCTTCTTGGTGGTTTTGCCTGCAAGGTGTGTCTCCCGCATCTCTCCAAGATTTCACTATAGGAGGCATGCTTTCTGCTTCTTCCCTCTAGCTGCCATCTTGGAATCCCTCTCTCCTTTTCTTTAACCTTTCTTTTAGCAGCCATTATTGTTGTGTCCTTATTTGTTTTCTGATTGTTTTGGCTTTCTCTGTGATATTTTGCACTGCTTTCTTTTACAGTTATTTCTATTACCTTCTTAACATGTGATTTGTCAGTCTTCTATATCTTCTGTCTTCACTTTTCATTCTTCCTTTCCCCTATTCCCTATTAGCACCTTTAAAATGTTTTCAGCTCCTGTATTTATTCTATAATTACTCTAATTCTTTCATTTTATTACTATTTTTTAAATTATTATACTATGGTTCTCCTGGAGGTATATTGTGACATTTGCAAAATTATTTACAACATATTATAGTTAAATTCACCCCTCCATCATTCTCCTTTATTCCTCCCTTTCCTATTTCTGGAGTAATTTCATCATGTCTAATTTTCTATTTTTAGACTTGAGTGCATATTATTTACACTGCATTCACCCCCCACACCCTTTCCTTGTATCCTTCCCATTCTCATTGGTACCAACCAGTTCTCTATTTAAAAAAAAAAGATATTTTTGCTTGTTTCAGATAGTTTTACAGGGAGTTTCATTGTGGCATTTCCATGTGTGTATGTGGTTCAACCTGAATTGGTCAGTCCCCTATGTTTTATTCCTTTCTGTCCTAGTTCTTTTCTTTATAACCTAATTGAAGGAGTGGTTAATATTTACAGTTGGTTGTTTATGAATTGATGATTTCATTAAAGTTCTCTCCTTTCAATACTCTGAGTGGTAGTGAAAGAGATATCCACTTAACAAATTTTCACATATTACAGTAGAAGCACAATAAACGTTGAAAGAAATATTGCATCAAAAATTAAGTGGACAAACGTGAAAACACTGAACGTCTTAACTCTAAAATGCTTTTAAAAAGGAGTAATAAGGACTATTAAATGGTAGTAATAATGTAACCAAATGTACTGAGGATAACATCCATCACCAGTCTGAAATACCCTTTTCGTGATAGTGTAATTGAATTGACAAATCTATTTAAAATGACCAATTATAACCTCATCTTGTAGAACCCTAATATAAAATAAATTATACAAAATTATTATAAAATAATTGGAGTTGTGTAAAGCATTTATAAAATTTTTCAGCAGGGTATAGCAATCTAAATTTTTTTTCTGTGAGCAGGCAGCAAAAAGACTAATTTTCTATGAGAAATATATCTAGAAATTGCAGTTCAAAAATTTTGGAAAAATAGTCTCGGTGTTCACCACTTTACAAAATATTATGTAGTACTTATAATTATAGTATTTATAATGAGTTATCTAAGACATATTTCACAGAAAAAATCAAATTTCCTGGTATCTTTAATTATACAGAGAAAGCTTTGTTTGTAACTATGAAGGAACCTTGAAATTTAATGCATGATATGTTTCATGTATGCAAGATCCTTGAAATGGAGTTGAACAGAAAAAAAACAGGCATAACTGGTGATGAAAATATGCCTCAGGGGTCAGGGAATCAGCACCCCAAACTCATCACTTCTGTAGAGTTTGTCTTTAAGGATATGTACTTCTGGGATCAGAGTCATAGTGACAGAGTGGATCTAATGAGGACCTTTGGATATTGTGCCTTTTGGGATGCAGAGACTCTAGGAGTTTTCCTGTGACCATGTTGTTTAAAAACACTGCCACAGTCAGCAAACAACTTACCCTTTTCCTAGGAATGATGCTTCTTGACCAGGAATCAATGACTCAGTCTCTTGGCACTTTAAGAAGGTAAACCTTCCATCTTGTATAAGCAGGTAAGATGTTAAATGTTAATCAATTTGAAACGACCAAGGTAAATAAAGTCCTTTAGTTAAGTCTTTGAAAATGAAGTGAGGTGTGGTATCTAATTTATTAATTATGTGGTTCATCCTAATTCCTATATGCTTCATTATATATCCACACCTAAAAAATACTAGTTTTATTAATTCTATTCTTATTTTTCTACATGCTCACCATTGTCAAATGTATTTTCATCACGTAAACACTTTCCTGAAATTTATATTCATTAAGCTCTCTGGATGCATGAAAGGTATGTTCTCTTTCCACTTCTCTCAACTTCTCCAGTGCACTGATTCTTTCCAAGGACTGGATAATAGGAAATGCAATATTTTATGACCGTAAAAAAATAATCGCCCAGTAGGAAATGTCAGTATAAGTTTCTCTGATGTTAAGCACTGTGCTGAATGCTTTCATTAAAATTAGTTTTGCTTATGAAGTATCCACAGGTTTTGCTCAACTTCACCAAAATATAATTGAATAAAATCTGCTTATATTCAATATAAGTGATTCAATATGGTGTACTATCTGTGTATACCTATATATGTCTCTCTCTGTCACAACATGATTATCACTATGAAGTTAAATGTCACATCCAATATGTGATGTAAAAGTTAAGTTTATTTCATGCTGTGTTTGTTACCTGACTTTGATTTTCTGTGTATATATGTCATTTTTAATAAAAGTTTTCAACTTTTCAAATATAACTTATTTAGATAGTTATAGAATTAGAACCTGGTACAGACATCAAGTTCTAGTGATTTCTAGTATAAATGCATATAAATATACAATTTCATTGATAAATACAAAGTAAACATGTTTATGAAGTACTGAGTGATATTTCCACCATGTATACAACGTATAATGATAACATCATGAGTGGCATATCCACCACCTCAAATGTCTACCATTTACTTTTCATTGGGAACATTTAAATTTTTTCTCATTTTGATGTATACAATTAATTATTGTCATATTAACTTACTGTGTTACAGAACACTAGAAGTTATTTTCTTTATCCACTTGTATCCCTATTAACTATCATCTCTATTTATACATCTTCTTTAAGAAATTTCTATTCAGGTCATTAGCCCAAGGGAACTAAACTTTTGTACTCAATACAGTAATCAGAGGGGCTAGTTACTGGTAAACCATATTATTCTGAAGCAACATTAGTGTTCAACATATTTAGCTTTAACTGCTTAAAATTAACATAATTTATCTCAGTTGTCCAAGATTATTGAAAGATATTTGAAGTCCATTCTTTAGGGCAATTTTTATTCCAATTAAAAGGAACCACAACTAATATTCTGAAACAATAAAAAGAGTTATCATTCAGTTAAAATATCTGAAATTTAGGAAACATATCAGAATAGGGTGAATCACTTATAGGTGGTCAACAGGTGGTGGCAGCAAATGTAGATGTTACACCCAGACAAGACCTCCAGTAAGTGACAGAATCCTGAGTAACCTTCTTGGGTCAGTTGACAATACAATTTCTATTGGATCAACCAGAAAAGATCTCTGTTGTGAGGCAAGTTATGTACCTCAAAAATGTGTTCATATTCTAATTGATTCATGAATATTAGCTTATAAGTAAAAAGAGTGAATGTTACTTTCTTAGGAAAATCATCTTTGAAGAGATGTAGGTTATTCTGGACTATCTGGTGTGTCCTAATGTAATTATGTATTTCCCTATAAGATAAACACCAAGAAAGATACAGAGAAATGGAGTAGATGACGTAACCATGGAGACACAAATTTCATTGATGAACTCAGTATTTGTTTGCCAACACTGTAAAATTTTTGCTTCACAAATTTGCCATATTCATGAGATATGAATCTTCTTACACCCTTACATATCTTTAAAAATTCCTAAAATTGTTTAAATTTTAGAAATGAATTATGTATTTTGGGTTTATTTCTTTTTAGTTGCACTTCTGAAATTCATTTTGTGTTTAGCAATAATTTATTTAACTTCAATGATCACTTTTGTATCATGCTTAACAGGTGAAAAGTAGGTGGCCTCTGTAATGTTTAAAATTTTATTTGTTCATTATGCTATGTGAATAAAGTTGAGTGTCCTCTATTGTGATTTCTGACAGAAATGTGAAGTAATATATCATTTGGGGTAGAATTATTAGCCATTAAGGTATAGTCTCCTCCTTTATTTCCAATGTAATTTCTTAAGTGACTGAACATATTTATTTCTCATTAGTCAGTTTTGATCTTCATATAATTACAAAATTATTTGCACTACCATGATAATCTTCAGGGCCTATGCTTTGTTTAACTAATTTACATGTCTTTTATTAGGACATAGATTTTTATGCATTAATGACCTTTCATTTTCTTCTTTTCTGAAATATCTATTTATGATATGTCCACTGAGTCTTAACAATTTTTCTATTAATACTTGAAAGTTCTTTATCTAAATAAAGTATCCAACCCTTGTGAGTTATATGTGTTAGACATTTATTCTCTGTTGTGATATCTGATTTGCAAATGATTTATTGTGTTTGTGGATGCAGACATTTGCTTCATTTTAATATGGTCTAATATTTCAGTTGTTCCATTCATGACTTGTACTGATAGGTCTTAAAATGACAAACCTACTTCTTTTGATGTGAAATGTTTACAGTCATTTTCAATGTCCCATGTCATAGAACTTATGGCTAATTAAATTTAATCCCACATGTAAAATTACTAAGAACCCAGCTATTGTTTTAAGAGTTCTTCTCACAAAATCAAAAAGAACATGATTGATTAGATATAGCCATCACTTTCCTGTAGTTGTACACACATGAGAGGAAAACAAGAAGTTCATGCTCAGGAAAAGGATGTTGTCCAGAAAAATCAAGAGAAGGCAATAGTAACCAGTAGACAAAATCAAGGTGAAATCCAGAAATGTTGAACTTTGCATTAATAAATGAAATAGCAAAGTGTAACATGCAGCACTGAATAAAATAGTAGGGAAAGAAGAGGGCCCCCACCAGTAGGGCTATAAGCAAAAGACAAGCCCAAAGTGCAAGCACCCAGAGAATTCAGTGACATGCACCAGTGAACCTGTTACAAAAGTGAATTCCAAGATTGAGAATCTACATATAGCATAGTACTGAGACACAAGGGAAACAACCCAGTTTCTCTCCTTTCTCTCTCTCTGTTGTTACACTTAAAAATGTATATATATATATTTATATATCTACTAGGTGGAAAGGGCCAGTGTGAGCTCAGATACAAAACAAAAAGCTAAACATCACCAAAACAGTAAACATGAACCTGTGAGTAAGGACTCCTATGGTGGTAGCAGAGCTGGAGTAGAATTCTGGTAAGTGAAAAGACCTAAGCTGTCCAGGCTAAGACAGAATTGTGAGGCTAAGGCAATCCGTATCAATAAACTTCCCAAACTTTGATCAGCCTATGCAAACTGCATTGTTCTGCTCACTTTGCATCCCTTCAAAGGTACAAAGAGATGGGTAGACAGCAGACATGGCTCAGAAATTTATCCTGTGACAAACCAACACACTCTGGGACATCCCATAGGGGTAGTCCTCACTCACCAACCAGAAACCTGTTGAGTGGAGTTTGTACATGTTCTACAGTAACAGTCCTACCCAAAAATAAACGTTGTCCTGAATCCCAGCAAATAGCAAAGCCACGTCATGGTTCAAACCCTTGAGACTCCACAACTGCAGCTTCCTAGAGAGTCAGAGAGAAAAAAATAACAAAACGGATGCCCTTCAACAAAAGAACTTGAAAAGACAGTCCTAAGAAAGGGTGATTAGAAATCCACCCTCTTTCCCTCAGCACAAAAGAAATATTGACTAGCATATACTCGGTTTTAGTTTTATATAGAAGCAGTTGTAGTTGAATGGTTGTAGTTGTTTTGTTCTTTTTCTTTTCTTTTCTAACACTTTTGATCATTTTGCCTTTTGATTTACCCATTTTACCCTGCTCTCTCACACTATAACTCTAGTTTTGTGTATGCCTCCACTTCATGTTCATTTTCTCTTTTCCTGTTTCACTTATTTTCTTTTCCCTTGCTCCATCACTTCTTTGCTAATACTAAGTTCTTAATACTTCTAGATCCAATAATTTTTTAAAAACTTCTTTCTGAATCCTCTAAGTATTCTAGCTTCTTTCTTTCTAATCTTCTTAGTGACTGCAGTTGATGGTTACAATTATTTTAGGCTACATTTAAATATCTTATGTATTTTGAATTTTTGAGGCCCTCAGTCCTGCAATAAAGAACTGAAATCCATAGTTGCACTCCATATAAATTGATTTAAAGCAAGACTATTATAACAGAATATATTGGATTAACAAGTAATTCATCATTATTGCTACTGCTTTGAGTGAAGTAGGGACTAGTTGAAGATGCTTCCAACTCCCCAGCACAGGAATGGACATCCATTCTATCTGTGTACCCTTAGAAGGTGTAGAAATGAATCCCTTGATGATAAAAAGAAATCCCTGTATACACAGCACCATACCCCAACAGAATTGACTAATACCAGGTTTTTAAGAAAAGAAAGGATATGGTGGAAATACTATTTGCTCATGTAAATAGAAAATGATACCTGTTGAAACTATTCTAGCCATTAGGGAAGATGGGAAAAAGTTGAATGATAGAGAGGTGAATTCAACTATGATATATTTTGAAAACTCTTATAAATGTCACAATATACCCCAAGTATAACAACTATAAAAATTTTAAAAAGAAAAGAAATAAAAATATTATTTTGTGCTCAGAATGGTTTTTTTGAGGTTTAATCCTCTAGTTCTTTTCACCTTTATTTAAATTAAGGAAAAAGTCAGTACAGGTTTAATTAAATGTTGGGTTTTGTATTCACAGTAATAGCTAAAACCAGTTCATTTCCAATGGTGTCTGTTCATTGTTCAGTGTAATTTTTGCCTTGGTATTATACCTGTACATGCATTGTGCTTAAGTTGATGCACTTTCC
The DNA here is from genome assembly GCF_047511655.1 of Castor canadensis. NCBI lineage: Eukaryota > Metazoa > Chordata > Mammalia > Rodentia > Castoridae > Castor > Castor canadensis. The sequence goes on from NC_133399.1 coordinate 32,753,499, forward strand.
CCCTCCAGTGTACCACCTTGCCCTTCCCCCCCATCCTGAGTTGTTTAACAATTTTCAGTGTGTTTCACTGTAATAATATCTTCACTATGGAAATATTATCTCAGGCCACTTAGATAATCTATGTGAATTTTATATTTCAAGGTGTAAGATGATAGTTTTAACATTTGTATAAGTTTGCACAAATATAGAAATCATGTTGTAATGGCTCAGCAACAAATTAACAAAAATAATTCTAATGGTCTCATAAAATTTTATGTCATTGGAAATATTTACAGTTTGAGATTGAATTAAAGAATTCCAAGTTAAAAGAATTAAGATGTGTTATTTAAAAGTTTTTGAAAATATTTTCAATTTTTTTAAACTTCAGCATCAACGTTGCTTTCTGACCACACATATTATCAAATTGCCAGAAAAAAGAAAATTTTAATCCATTTTATTGATTCATGCTTTTTCTTATGCAGTTAAAAATAAGACACATTAAATGCACACTTTTATCACTCCAGAAACACATGTGACTCTTTCTGTATATCAAAGCTGATTAATAGTGATGATAAAATACAAACACAGTTATAAAAAAGACACCTCGGCCCCAACCATAATTCTTAATAGTCCAGTCTAACAATAAACCAACACAATATATAGATGTGTCACATAAGAAAACATACATAGGTGTCCTGTACAAAACTTGACTTATGCTCTATATTTTTAAAAGGCCTAATAAGCTTCTTGGCTCCCTAAAGACAAGTTGTCATAATGCCAAACAGTATAAGTAACAGCCTCACTGACTTCAACATGTGATTACATGTACATGCGAAAAATTTTAAATGCATCAAAAGAAAGAAAATCAGTGATAACTCATAGTATGTATAGTAAAAGTCAGAATAAAATCTTTGATGTACATAACACTAGGGATATATCTTAAATAGACAAAATCAAAGGAGAAACTAAGGCAGAATAAGAAGCAAGTATGTAAGAGCAGATATAAAGCAAAAATACTGCAGCATGATGGACATGAGGCAGACAACTTTGTCTTCAGAAATAGCTTAGCATGGTCACTATTGTACTGAGTGAGGTGGAGGCTAGTGAAACGAGTATCCAAATTTCTCACATAGATTGTAGGGCCTTTTTCACCTGTATCCTCCTAATGGCTCTTGAAATAAATCACTCCAGGATAAAAGAAATCCCTGCACACGCAGACAAATCCCCATGCTACAACAGAATCATCTAATGTGAGATTTCGAAGAAGAGAAAAGGAATTAAAAAAAATACCAACAACAACAAAAACAAGCAAACGAAAAAATTACTGTGTTCAGACTGGTTATCTAGGGGTTTAGTCCTTTGTAGTGGTGTCTTAATGGTGTTTATTCTTTTAACTTGTATATATCTTGGAAGAGTTTTTAAATTTACTTAATTTATTTACTTTTTCATTGCTTATTCATTTATTAATAGGTGCATACATTATTTGTGCTATCTCTCTCCCTGCCTCTCTGGATTCTAGGCAGAAACTGTTCTGCCCTCTTCTCCAATTTTGTTGAAGAGAAGACAAGCAATAATAAGAAAGATATAGAATTTTTGCTAGTTTCCGACAAAGGATATAGCTACACAGAGAGATTCCTAGCATTCCTCCCATGCACATGTGTATTACAACCTGAAATGGTTCATCTCTACCATCCTGCTTCAATTTTAAGTGGTAGCTTTGCTTGGTAGGGTATCTTAGGATTGAACTTGTTTTCTTTCAGTGCACAAAATATCTCACTCCATGTCATTATTGCTTTTAAGGCTTCACTGGGAAATGTGTTGCTATTTTTATGGGTTTTCCTTTACATGTTATTTGATTTCTCTCTCTTACAGCCTTCAGTATTCTTTTCTGGTTCACTGTGCTAATTGTTTCAACTTTAATATGCCTTGGAGAGGTTTTATTTCAGTCTGTCTATTTTGTATCCTGGAGTATTCCTGTACCTGAACAGGCATCTCTTTCTTGAGACTTCAGGAATTTTCTGCTATTATTTCATTCAATATATTTCTGTTTGATTCTTTAGTCTGAGACTTTCCATATCTTTATTAAACTCCTCTTTCATAATGTGTGCTATCTTCTTTATTTCATATATTTCTTTTTCATTTTGGAGGTTTAGACATAAAACCCCAAGATATAAGGTGTATGTCAAAGGTAGGCTGTGACCAACAAATTTCACTGGCCTGCTGCAGTGAAGAAGGAATATTGTAGTCTCTTCCTATAGAGATGTTCTTTTTTCTCAGAAGCCCTCAATTCAACCTGTGTTCACTTTCTGAAGGCAATTTAATCCACTGTGATTCAGAAGAAATTTTGAACATCATTCCTCTTGAAGTCAACCAGGTAGCCCAAAGTTCCTTTATTAATACATTGGAGATTAGATCAAGGTTATCATGTATCTTACACACTTGTTATTTAATTCATTTTAGTTCATTTTCTTAATCATAAATTCATATCAAATGAATATTTGTAATGTTGCTGCTTTTTACTCATTTTTGTGCATGAATGATTTCCCAGTGGTAATTTTAACATGTCAATAATTTCTTCATATTTCCTTTGTAATACTAGGGATATTATCTTTATTTCTACTTTCCCCCAACTTCCATGGCCCATTTCTGCCTTCTGAGATATGGAGTGTCATGCACAATAGTGCCTGACAGAAAATAACACAATAGGAAATGTCATTATCTGGGACACATATGCTGATTACAATTCTATCCTGGGGATTTTGTTAAACTCCGCTCTAATCATGAGCTTTAAACCAGAATTTTTCCATAGTTATTGAAGCATAGTTCCATAAATATTGCATATACTTAAAGAGTACACATGCTGGTTGGATATACATACACATTACAAAATGGTTACAACAATCAATTTAATTAACATATCCATCAAACCATTCCCATTTTGTAAATTTACCATCCAGGCTCTCATACAGTTGAAGTTATTTCCCGATCCACAAGACCTGTAATTGATGGGAGATAAAATTAGGATATGTGAGTTCAATATCACACTAAATGGTAATTTCTGGCATAGCCTCTTCTATCTCCAACTTAACACAGAGACCACTGTTCTAGAGGGACAGTATAGATTATTTTATGAATGTCTTATTAACATAAGTATTTAAAGTTTTTTCTCGAAGAGCAAAAATCATTTTTAAAATTTTTATATATTTTATGATTCTATGCAGTTAATTTTTCTTTCTTTTAGTTGTTTTATTAATATTGTGCTGTCCAAAAATCTTAAGAGATGAATTCACTTAGAATGAGACTGAGAATATCAGGTAGGGTTTTCCAATTTCTGTTGGAATTAATAGTTAAATTAAATCAGTTGCATTTGCAAGTGGGAGTCATTACTCTCAAGTATAAAGGTATGTTTTTCTAATTATTGCTGAGGAATGTCTGGATAAACTTTATCTACCCACCACAAAAACTCCATGGGAAGCTGAACAACCTTTAAGGACAGGTAAATCTTAGAGTCATTGAACAGGAAGAACATATTAAAATTGCAGAGACAAACTGTGACAATTGTTTGCTCATTTATGAAAGCTGATTGTACCCTATAAAGAAGCATAAGCAGTGATTGTTAAAGAATCAGCTCAGAGGCCATAATATTTGATGTGACCTACTCTTCCATGACATACCTTATCTAAGTGTCCTTGTGGATAAATGTGGATGTTCATAAGAAATTACAAATATGAAATTTGACAAGAATTTCAAGTTGTTCTGAGGTAAACAAAAGTCTGTAAACCAATTTTCTAGAGGACATATTGTATCAAGTCCTTCAGGATTTTTCTTACCAAAAATTAATTGTACAAGGATGTTTGATTGTTATGTTTCCAAAGATACATACAATGTATTTTCATCAAACTTAATCCCTCTATTATGCTCTTTTAAGCCCATTCACTTCCCCTTTTCAAGCAGAATTTAGTGGGTTTCATTACTCTATCTTCATTTAAATATATAATGTTCTTCAGTCACGTTCACCTCCCAGTACCTTCTCCTTTCTCCTTCTGCCTCTGTATATGACTTGTCACTTCTCACTTGCAGTTTTCAATATTCTTTCTATATTATTTCTTTTTCTGTGTATTTGTTGTATTAATTATAATATAATTTGTGGAAGTTCTTATTTGATCTTTTCTCTTTAATGTCTTCAAAGGCTTCCTTACTTTGATAACTCTCTTTATCAGGATTGGGATATTTTTCTGCTATAATTTTATGGAATATATTATGCATGCTTGTAACTTGTACTTTTTCTTCTTTTTTACATGATTTGTACATTGGTCTTTAATGGTGTCCCAGACATTTTGCATGTTCTGTTCATATTTGCTTAGTATTTTAATTGTCTTTGTCTGAGTGGTGTAATTCCTCTACTTTATCTTGAAGTCCCGATATTCTATTTTTAACTTTACCCACTCTATTAGCAAGAATTTCAGCTGTTTTTTTTTTTTTTACATTTAAGTTATTGAGGTTCTCATTTCCAGAATTTCAAGTTCACTTTTTAGGATTTCTAGATTTTCTTGATTTCTGCTTTTTTTATGACTCATTGTCCTCCACATTTTATTTGTTTATTAAAAGTCTTTTTTTTTTCATTATTCTTTTATTATTCATATGTGCATACAAGACTTGGTTCATTTCTCCCCCCTGCCCCAACCCCCTCCCTTACCACCCATTCCACCCCCTCCCTCTCCCCCCACCTCAATACCCAGCAGAAACTATTTTGGCCTTATTTCTAATTTTGTTGTAGAGAGAGTGTAAGCAATAATAGGAAGGAACAAGGGTTTTTGCTGGTTGAGATAAGGATAGCTATACAGGGCATTGACTCACATTGATTTCCTGTGCATGGGTGTTACCTTCTAGGTTAATTCTTTTTGATCTAACCTTTTCTCTAGTACCTGTTCCCCTTTTCCTATTGGCCTAAGTTGCTTTAAGGTATCTGCTTTAGTTTCTCTGTGTTAAGGGCAACAAATGCTAGCTAGTTTTTTAGGTGTCTTACCTATCCTCACCCCTTCCTTGTGTGCTCTCACAAAATTCTTTCTGAGTTCATTCAGCTGTATGCTTTTATTCCTTTTGAATTTTCTCAGATGGTTGAACATGTCATTTTTAATTTTGTTGATCATACTTGCCATCATTCTCTTGAGTTCCTTTGTTGAGATTTCATTCATTTCACTATCATTTAAGCCCTTTACTGTAGAACTGTTGACTTGTGGAGTAGACATTTTACCTAATTTGTTATACTACTTGTGTGTCTACATTCAAATTTATGCATTTAAGGCCAAAGTTTTGGTTGGACCTTTTAATCTACTGAGTCCTTTCAGTTTAAGTAATCAAAATGTTTAGACAACACTGGGTAGTACCCAAGTTATAGTGCCTTTTTTTCACCATTGGACTAAGGGTTTGGCTCAGTACTCAATCATTCACTTACAATGATGTAGACACAAGTTCCAGTCCTTTAGTCCACTCAGGGTAAAGAAGACTTTACAAATTTTAGAAGCAATGACAGTTGACAGACATACTCAGTATAAAATACAGTAATCCCTGATTAAGAATAATCATTGCTGCTGCTGCAGAATTGTAAGACAAATAAAAGAGAACAAATAATACCTTGTGAACTAGGAAGATGTAAGGTCATAATGATAATAACTGAATTAAGAGAGGAAAGATGATATGACTGAATAGTACAAGATGCATGGTGTAATCATGATGAAAGAAGAGGTAGCTAAACAAAATAGAAGAGGATAATGAGAAAGTAAAAGGAGATAAAAAGTTACAGCTGAAAGGATGGTGAGAGAGAAAAAAGTGATCTGCAAATCTAACACTATTTCAAAAATGATGGCAAGAAAGAAGGTTCATGGATGGGTAAATAGAGAAGAAAGGAACAGAATAAAGTAGAGAATGATGTAATTGTTGACAGAAAGTAGAGATGGAGAGCATGATAGCAGAGGCAGAGAGAAGAGATGCTTTAAAATTGAATAGCAATAGGTGGATATATGTTGCTCATGTATAAGGACTGCAAACAGTGGAAGGGACAAAAACAGAATAAAAGAGAAAGCAAGTGAGCAAGAAAGAAAAAAATGCCAAAGACAAATTTAAAAAACTCAAAGACACAGACAATATGAACAGTCAATATTTTCTTCATTGTTAGAAAGGAAGATCATAACCTTTCCTCCTCAAAGCAGATTTTTGATTTATTAAAGCTTAAGATGATAGGATAAGTTGGGACTATCTGTTTGTAAATTTAGCCTAGCAGCAGAGTGGTTCCACAAAATTTCAGGCCCTGACCCAGGGCCAAAGTAATGACAAATAGACTCATTCTGGTTGTAATTTTCCAGCTGGCTTCCAGAGGCTAGGGTCCTAATCTTTCAGTTTCTGGTTTCACTTCCCGCCTGATCTTTGGTGGACTTGAATCCAAAGGCTGTTCTTTTCTGGAACAGCACTTTTCTTAAATCAATGACAATGTTACTGGTCGCTGGATGTGCAAATATGAGATTTCTAAGATGCATCTGTAGCTAGTAACAGGGCTGTACTGATAATCAGGATTTTATGTTTTGAATTGTTGGGGGTGTCTGTGACACAATTGTGATTGTTGTGATCCCATGGGTTGGAAGGTCCTCATAGCAGATCTGGATAATCTTGACTGGGGATCTGAACCACTGCTACTGCCTCACCACACACGCTCTATAACTGGACCCCATGGTCCTTCTATATCTACTGTCATGTTCATGTGATATTCGTGTATACACATCTATGTGCTGCATATCCTGATTTCCTTAGCTTTTATGGAGGAAGTTTGGAGTGAGTTTAGCTGTCTGTGAGATGAGATGTCGTGGGATATTTCCCAGATGTCATCTTAGTACTTCTTTCTTTTCTTTTTTGTGAAGTCAAGGAATAATTGATAGAAAAGCTATGGCTTATACTTTGCTTCATTCTCTGCACTTAGTAAAATGCATGAAAAAAACTTGATGTTCAACAAAAATATTTCAATAAGGTATGGGAGAGAAAAGGAAGAATGAATTAAGAAGGACAGAGATAGAAAGGAGCAAAGGAAAGTATCTGAATATTCACTAGAGTTGAACATACCCATGAGAAATTTTGGGTTTTAGTTCACTAGTTCTCTGAATTCATCATACATCCACAGGGCTTCATGGAGAATATATTGTTGGTCTTCATCTTAAGAATATATCAGAATTATGTCAGAAATTTGGCAAAACATTTGTATTTCTTTCTTTCATATCTTTTTTTGTTCTTTCTTTCTTCTTTCTTCTTTCTTTTGAATTGTTGGGGGTGTCTGTGACACAATTGTGATTGTTGTGATCCCATGGGTTGGAAGGTCCTCATAGCAGATCTGGATAATCTTGACTGGGGATCTGAACCACTGCTACTGCCTCACCACACACCCTCTATAACTGGACCCCATGCTCCTTCTATACCTACTGTCATGTTCATGTGATATTCGTGTATATTCTTTCTTCTTTCTTTCCTTCCTTCCTTCCTTCCTTCCTCTCTTCTTCCTTTCTTCCTTCATCCCTCCCTCCTTCCCTCCCTCCCTTCTTTTCTTCCTTCCTCCCTTCTTCCTTCCTTTATTTCTTTTTTTCTTTCTTACTTGTGCTCCTTCCTTCTCTTTCTTATTTGTTATTACTTGTGTTTGAAGTCAGGACTCTGCACTTGATAGGCGGGTGCTCTGCAGCTTGAGCCACTCCACCAGCCTTTTTTTGTTAGGATTATTTTTGATGTAGGGTCTTGTTTTTGCCCAGGTGTTCCTGGGGCATGATCCTCCTGTTTTATAATTCTTGCTGTAACTGGGATTATGAGCATCAACCACCACACTCATCATTTATTAATATACAGTCTCACAGAATTCTTTGTTCAGACTGACCTGGAAGTGTGATCCTTCTGAAAACACTCACCCATGTATCTGTGATGTCAGGTACTTGTCACTGAGCTCAGAATTTGTTGAGATGGGGTATTGCAAATGTTTTACCTGCGCTGGCCTTGTACAATTATCTTCCCGATCTCAATCCCCCAAAAAACTGGAATTGCAGGCTTGAGCCACTCTAACATCTTTGGACAGCTACTGATTTTGTTGCTTCCACTTTAGTTTTTTCCATCAGCATCATCAACAACATGGAACTCCTAAACAAAACTGCTGTTTCCGAATTCTTTCTTCTGGGGCTGACAGATAATCCAGAATTGCAACCCTTCCTCTTTGGCCTGTTCCTGTCCATTTACCTGGTTACCATTCTGGGCAATCTTCTCATAATTCTGGCCATCAGCTCTGACTCTTGTCTCCACACCACAATGTATTTCTTTCTCTCTCATCTGTCCTTTACTGACATCTGTGTAAGCATGATCACAGTCCCAAAGATGTTGGTGAACATCTGGACAGAGTACAAAGCCATCAGTTACATACACTGCCTCACTCAGATCTACTTTGTTCTGGTTTTTGTTGGAATGGAAATTTTTCTTCTTGTAACAATGGCTTATGATCATTATATGGCTGTCTGCCAACCACTTAGGTAGACAGTCATCATGAACCCATGCTTCTGTGTTGTGTTGATTTTACTTGCTTTGTCCTTTAGTATTTTGGATGCACTGCTGCACAGTCTGATGGTACTGAGCCTGTCATTCTGCACAGACCTTGAAATCTCCCACTTCTTCTGTGAACTTGCTCAGGTCCTCAAACTTGCATGTTCTGACACTCACATTGATAACGTACTGATATGTGTTGAAACTTGCATCTTTGGTGGGGCTTCTATCTCTGGAATTCTGTTTTCCTATTTTCATATTGTGTCCTCTGTCTTCAGAATGCCTTCAATAGCAGGAAAGTATAAAGCCATTTCCACCTGTGGGTCTCACTTGTCAGTCGTGTCCTTGTTCTATAGGACAGCTGTTGGGGTGTACATTATTAGCTCAGCAGTTACCAACTCACCCAGAAAGACTGCAGTGGCTTCAGTGATGTATTCCATTGTCCCTCAAGTGCTGAACCCATTCACCTATAGCCTAAGGAACAGGGACATGAAGGAAGCCTTGAGGATACTCATTCACAGGATAGCATGTCTCCTTTGATTGATCATTTCTTTTGGAATTAGGTTTCTAGATTAAGTTATATTTATTTGACTCTTTGTGATACACAATGGCTGAATCTTTTCTCATTAAACTTTTTTTCCTGAAATAACCAGGTAATGTAATGGCCATTTGAATTTTAACTCAGCTTGAAACCTGGAGTTGGTTTTGGTCTTTCTCTTAAATATTGACACATTATCTCAACTTTTTAAATGTATTTTTCTACTTGGGATCCACAGAAACTGAGTCTGTAGTAGAGACAAGTTTTAGCAAAATTTTTTGTGTAGTTTTCTCAGAATCAGGCAAGTTGGAGAGGGCAAAGAAAATGTTAAGTGAATTCATGGTCACATTTTAAAAATGATCTCCTGATCATCTTTAGAGCCATTAGAATTACATTTGACAGTTAGTCCTCTTGTGAATCAAAGGAGTGGACATTCATATTCTGGGAAGTTTATACTGAGGCCTGATACTGGCAAAATGTATCCTTCACTAGCAAAAATATCTACCATATTCAATAATACTATATGTATAATATAAAATTAGATTAATTAGATATCAGTTGTTTGAAATAATTGTAAATATCAATAATAAGCATGTCTTCAATGGAATGAGAAAAAACCCTAATACTAATAAAATAAAATAATGGAAAGAGTAATCTTTACTCCAATGACATCAAATTTAGTAAAGTACTGGAACAGAAAGAGAATTTCCTTCAGTCCTCCATGTTGTAGGCTAATCCAAGGCCTGAGTCTTCTCTAAAACAATAGGTCATTACAACAAGAGCAGTTATCAGATGTCACACAAATATAAGATTCTTTAGACAGAAAAGTACATCTACATTGCAGGGTTCATTGGTAAGAAACTTTTTTATGAGTCAACCAGACCACATGTCTGTAGTACATTATATGTCAGATCTGAAAATATGGGAAGAGCCTGCTCCACTAAAATAACATTGATTTATTTTGTAAACAGGTGAATAGTATTTGGAAGAAGGAGGTTTGTAGAGGAAGGTCTTTCCTTGCATTGTCTGTGTGGCCTTTGTTTGCATGAATGTTTCTTTATAAGCCAGAAGTCTCCACTTCAAAGAAATGTTGTAATATAATCATGGAAACAGAAAAGGAATTGAGGCATATAGTAACTGATTGTCAGTATTTGACCACATTTTTCTTACACACTGCTGTTTTCAAAAAGTCTAGTGAATTTTTATCAATTTTTGTGTTATACATGTATAATTTATTAAATAAATGTCCTTTTATTTGATGTCATTAAATATCAAACCTAATGGATGAATTGCATGTCTTCTTAATCTCATCTGTGTAATTTAGAGTGAATCATGTGATTGGGTTTCATATTAATTCATTTATTTTTTAATGCTCAGTATTTTTGTATTATACATGATGATATTCAAAATAAGGAGCATTTTTGTAGTACTGGGACTTGAAAATAGGGCCTTCACCTTGAGCTTTTCCACCAGCCCTTTTTTGTGATGAGTCTTTTGAGATAGGGTCTTGCAAACTATTTGCCCAGTCTGGCTTCAAACTGCAATCTTCCTCATCTCTGCCTCCTGAGTAGCTAGGATTATAGGAGTGAGCCACCACACCCACCAGCAGCATTTCTGAGGTTGACAATGTTTCAGAAATTATTTTACTGCATTTTAAAAAAACTGAGTGTTCTTTTAGATATTCTCTGAAATATTTGGATAAAATTTATACTTTGGTTATAATTATTGGCTATAACTGATTAGCTTTTAATTTTGGGGGTAGTCTCCTGAATTTTTGAACCGATTTAACACCCTTATTCTTGGTGTGTCACATCTTCCTCCAAATACTTTCTTTACCTTTGCAGTTTACATAGGGGAAAAAAGCATTCAATTATTTACATTTTTCTTATTGTGAGATTCATAATTTCTAGAGACATTAATTATCATCATTTGTTTACTTCTCATGAAATATGTGTTTAGTATGTTACCATTAATCTGCTTACCTTGTGTAAATCATTTATTCATAATACTTCTTAATGTCACTGGGATAGCTATAATTTGTTATGTATACAATTTATTTTATTGTTTTAAATACACACACACGTATATATAATATATATATTCTTTAGGGCTGTGTCTCTTCTTGAATGTGCTTCATAACAATTGGTAAATGCTCAATAATTACTATATTTGACCTTTTGAACATGTCTTAGTTTGTCAATATTTTCCTTTGGGTTCTGTTTACAGATATTGATATTGAACACCCTATGTTTATTCATATACAACCGTTTTTTTTTGTATTTGAAACTGAAACCACATAAAATTTATTTCTGCGTTAATTTGAGACAGATATCTAAATTCATTTTATTTCTTAGGATAATTTATTAAGTAATTTACCACCTCTATCTGATGCCAATTCAGCAATAAGAATCCTTATTTATTTGGTGATGGTTTTCTGCAATGTTTTTACCCTAAACAATAGGATTATTTTATCTATACCATGTTTAATATCACATATCTTAATGATTATCCATTACCAGCATATTACAACTTATTTTAATTTGGTAATAAGTCCTTGATTTCTCATCTGGAAAGTTCACAGTGTCTTCGTCAATCAGTATCAGGTTTCTACTCCCGTATTCTGTTTGCTGTATTCTACTGTTCATTAATAAAGATAATACAACAAATCACTCAGTCAAGTTGACGGGTAACTGAGTTATTTCTTCCCTGGAGACTTTCCAAAAGTTTCAGGTGTTCTAAGTCCATACGCCTGGATCTAGGCAGTGCTTTACTTCTTATTTAACCCATGTTTCTGAAGTAAAGAACATCCACCCTCTATCCTTGGAAAACGTTCTCCTCCAAGGACATTAAGCCCTCACTACCTGAGAAGGCAAAGTCCTTTCTTGCTTATGAATACAAGTCTATAGGGATCCTTGTCTTATTTCCATTTACTATAATATACCTGAGATTTTTCCTTAGCACTTGAAATAATATTTTTGTTTTGTTTTGAAAAATTAATCTCATTGCACATTTAAAATCTTATTTATGTGTAACACAAAGTAATAGACCTTATTTTGTAATCATTTTGATTTTTTATACTTTATTATTCATTTGTTTAAAAATAATGGCTGATGTTGGAAAAGAAAGTTATTGTAATGTTATAAGTTGATTATTAAACAATGTATATTAAAATTATAGATTAAAATTCATAAAGAGTTAAACATGGCAAGTCATGATACACTATATTCCTATGATGAAATTATTGACATCTTTAGTTATAAAAAGCTCTTAAAATGAATAACATGGAGCACCATCTCCCCCTATGGACCACGAACGAGTAAATACCTTGTCATAGAGACATATGCGTACTACCAATTTTGGTGATTTAAAATGTAGAACCATTATTTTGATACATATTCCACAATGTGAAGGAAATATGCATGGAAAATGTTATGACTGATCTGGAAAAGGGTTCATAAATGTGATCACAGAATACTACATATCTTTTAGTGCAGTCAGCAATAGTCAATGAAGGTAGATGTTTCTTCTGTACAAAATATTGACAACAAAGTTAAGGTGTATGTACATTAATATACTCATGTAGACATTTTGCTGCTTATTAAATATTAAAATATCATAGCTATATTTACACATCACTATCTATCATATATCTATGTATAAAATTCAGTTGAGTTCCCTGATATTTTGAAATAGAGATAGCCAAAAGGAAGGTTGGAATTTATTAGAGAAGCTCAATGTGTTATAGTAAAATGGAGTTGAGCTGAAATGCTGGAGAGACCCAGGTTATATACACCTAGCATGGGGGCTGGAAATCAGTCACACTGAATTCTTCCTTATAAAACTTGTTTTTAAGGGTATATACTGATTGGGAACAGATGGATAGCAATGTTTCTGCAATAATGATGAGTTTTGTAAGTTGAACCCTGACATGCAGAGACTGTAGGAGTCAAGCAGTAACAACTATATTCAGCATCCCTGCATGGACAGGATGAAACCGCTATATCATCTCACAGGGATGTTCCTTCCTCATTTGGACCCAATTGACTCAATCACATATCTACTCTTCCTGAGTACAGGTCTTTTGTCTTGCATATCTGGGCAAGGTGCTGAGCATTCTTCTCATGGAAATAAAACACATAACCCAAGCCCTTTGAGTAATGACTTGATCTTGACGGCAGGTATTTTTCTACAACTCCACACAAGGGAATCAGTGAAACAAGAACCTGCATATGATGATGAGGAATAGGACCCCTAGGAGCATCTTGCCTATTACTTACTTGACATATCCTCACATTTTCACCAATATTCAATCAGCTCTCTTTTGAATGGACACTGATACACTCTTGCTTATATACATCAGGAAAGACCATTTTTCTTCTGAATGAAGAGAAGTTGATTTCTTGTTGAACATGATACCTCTTTAAAAATATTGTGATGGTTGCATGAATTCTTTTCTTCAAGGTGAAGGGTTTTGATCATGGCATTAGTTTTCTAGTACTTCCATATCAAAATGCCATAGTATGGATGATTTAGTAAGAGAAATTTTTATGATCACAGTTCTGTAGATTGGGAGTCTAGATCAAGATGTTGACAGGGTGATTCCTACTGAGCCTCTGTCCTTTGTATACACACCTCCGTCTTCTCACAGTGCCTTCAAATTGTCTTTCATCTATGTGTAGCTTCACAATAATGTACTTTTATGAAGACACCAGTCATACTGAATTGTGGTTCACTACAATATAAACTTAGTTTTCTCATAAATATCTCACATAAAATCAGTTATTCTTTTTATTTTGTTCAATTTATTCATTTATTTTTAAATTAATATTTTATTACCAAATATTAATTATGCAAAAGGATTCATTATTCTATTTCCATACATGCATATAATGTACTTTGATCATGTTCACCCATGAATCACCATATCTTTTCTCCCCCCAACCTTCCATTGGTTCTCCTCCCACAGTCCCCATTTTACATTTTGATTTTTTAGACCTGTGTTCTGTATATGAGAGAAAACATGTAATGTTTGCCTTTTTGGGTCAGACTTATCTTGCTTAACATGATGATATCCAGAACACATGGAAAACACTAGAAGATATTTGTGTAGGCAAAGAAGTAGTTATCTTTCTAAAGAACAATCTCCAAATGCAGTTACAATGTAGATGCTGCACTGTATAGAGAGGTCTGTCCTATGTATTTAGAGGGGCTGTGAGGACTGGGGAAGGAAGTGGAGATGTAGACAGGCTCACTGAGCAGCTTCATTATCCTTGTGTTTCATTTTGTGACACAACCATATATTTTCAATTGATGCAGTAGAGATAGTATAACAGCAATAACACATGTCCACCAATCTCCACTACTAACATTAGTCTTTGTTGACAGTGTGCTATATGTTTCAGATGTTAAATTAGGATCATACAGAGATTTTTTAATTTGGTCTAACTGTTCATTTCTTTTCCCTTCCCAAACCATGTAACTTCAATGTGATTGTGTCTCCCCTGCATGACTATATATTGTTTATGTGTCATGTCAATAATCATAGCTTTATTCATTAAGGAATGAAGAAATAAATTGTTTTGTGCAATGTAGTGGAACACTGTGTTAGTTAAGATTAAGAAACTGACATCAATTACCTGGAAGAGTCCTTCTGCTCTGCCTGGAAAAGAATTATGGGTAGGATTAGAGAAGTTTCTCAAGTTACTTTGGGCCATTGGTGGGTTTTTGGAATTTTTAGGCATCAGCAGTAGATTAGAGATAGCACCAACAAGTGGCATCTTCTAGTGTTGCTGCTCCAGTATAGGTATGGGTGGTGGGTCCCTTTGTCCTATCATAACAAGTGTGACATCTCACATGCCTCAGGAGTTGGGCCTCAGTGTACTTGGCAGTTATAGCACTGGGAAATGTTATAACTTGCATCTTGGAGCTAGGGTTCTGGGTAACTTGACAGTACCAGCTGTATCAGTTCTCCTAACTAACGTGGCCCCTACCTGCCACAAATTTCATCTCTCTTTCCACAGCCAATTGCAGCAACCACCCTCCAATGTCAGCTCTGCTGCTGGAATGACTCCAACCAACCATTCTACAGCTCTTACCCCCACTACCACTACTTCTCTTTTCACCGTGTTACCAAATCAGCCGTTATTAATGATGAAAATCAAAAGCAAGCAAAGAAGACCGTTCAAGAGAAGCCTTTATTGAACTTAATGTTGTGACATCAGAGAACAACCCAGAAAAGTATCTTCTGTATGAATGACAAAATTAGGCCAAGAATCTGTATTAATAGCAAGGGGGCTATAAAATGGTAATTTCAGAAATCATGGAAATCTCTTAAGCACCCATCTTGACAGCCCCTTTTACAAGTAAAATGGTCCTTTTACACTAAAAGAAACTGTTATTTGGGCCATCAGGGTAGTGTTCCCCATCTATTCTGGGTCAAAATGGCTGCAGAGTCATCTAGAGTTTCCTGTGGCATGCAATTGCAAAAAGTCTGGCACAAATAGTTTTCTGAGACTGTGCCTTCAAGAGTCAGAGTTGTGTTCTGGCAGAAACCAGGCACAGCTCTCATGCAGCTTTCTCAAGGTTCCCGTGCAGTGCTCAAAGCAGCTGGCAAAAGGACAGTCTGGCTGCTTGGCTGTAATTCCTTCCCTCAAGGAACCCAGGGTACTAAGTAAGTGTATAAGGGATGCCAATTAGAAAGACAAATTGCCCTAGCCTATAATATCTTAGCTCACTTAAATTAAAAGTAAACATTAAAAGAGGTTCTTACCTAAAGGCATATTATTAATATTAACATTTCTCTGACAATATTTAATAGTGCTTTAAGAATTCTGAAGTCTTGCCTCTCTGTCCCAGGGAAAAGCACACCCCTATCAACTATTACAAAGTGAGTATCCCATATAATAACCTTAGTCAAAAAATAAGATGATTACGACTTCAATTGGAAATTGCACATGCACAGTAGGGATCTACTTTATTAAGACTTTTAAATGAAACACAATGCAGTCATTTTTATTTTTAAGAATAATACCAAATAGAATGAAAAGTGAAGAAGAATAATGTATCTCAACTTATATAAGTAGTTTCGTGTGGAGCGACATAAATATTGTTTGTGAAGTGAGAGGCTTCATATATGGGTATATTATTTCTTCAAATAGCAATACTTATAGCCAGTATGATGAAGTATTTGAATTTTTAATTCTGACTTATGAGTGCTAGCATGGTTCTCTGGAGTTGTTATCATTCATGAATAATTTACAACAAAATTTTTTGTATTTGTGTATGTTCAACTAAATTTAAATTTTTCTCATGGTGTAAATTATGTTCTTTTACTATTATTAGATTGGACATTCATATGTTTTATGACCTGTGTTTCTAATTCCTTAGTTATTCACTCAGTTTTGTTGTTACATATTTTACTCTAAGTCCAGGTCAAATGACTATTGGTGTCAATGAAGTTTCTTTTCCTACTTTTTTTTGTAAGCAGGTTCAACAAAGAAATGTTTGGTTTAAATTAGAGTTCATTACCCTAGTGATATGCTGTTTTTCTTTCTTCTTTCCTCAAATACCCTAAGCCATAACTTCTTTCTGAGGCTCAAAATTATCATGTATGTTTGCTCGTGAATACAAACACATATATACAAACATTGACCCCGTCACACAATTAGGATTGTAGGTATGAGAGTACCACCTACCCACAAGCATGATCGCTCCTTCTCTATTGATTTCTAATTTTGGGGATATCCCCATTAAATTTCTTAGCCCTCCCCCCAATTTTTAGGTATATTTGCACAAAAATAGTGTATATTTAACAATTACAATTTCTATAGATTTCAGTTAATTCTCTCATACCCATAAAAAAGTACACCTTGTTTAATGACACCAGCTATGTCATCAATAATTTTATCTTGCTTCATGCAATAAGATAAAGGACAATGAATTAATATCCCATGCCATCTTTTTTCGTAATGCTATCAAGTAATATATTAACAAAAACTACTGATTTAAAAACAACTTCACGCAAATCTTGTTACTATAAAATGAGGCATATGTATAAACACATGAAAAGTCTTAATTCATCAAGGGTATAATGTAATTAAGTATAATAGTTCCACTTTCAAGTATTAATTATGATTGAAATCTCACTATGTTTCCTGGAAGAATGAGTAGAACAGTACACCATTGGTTTGACACCATAGGTTATTTCTCATAACTGTACTAATAATTGAGAGTCATATTCACAATTTGGAATTCCTTAATATGAAGGACACGGTGTCCTTGAACTATTGTGATGAAGTTTGAAATCATGCTTTGGAACTTTTCTTATAAATTATAGAAAAAAATTTGCTGAATTAAATATACAATATAAAGATCAATGTTCAAAAATATTCAATGACTAATGGAAAAAACTGACTACTTGCATTTTTCCATTATCTGAGGCATGCCCATAGATATATTTTGCATACCCACATATGAAAACCATGTTTCTCCACCTAAAACTAGAATCTAACTACAGAGCTATTATTGTTTCTACTGAAGAAAGAAGACTGGAATTGAGTTAGAGAAGAATGGTACATGCATGTGTATAGAGCGTATGAAATGTATGTATGGAAAAATAAATTGTGGGAAGTGGAAAAATAATTTGGCTTTGCAGGTTTTGCAGGACTCAGCCATCATGAATTTTGTCTTTCTAGAGTATGTGTCTTTAAGGATTTATGCTTCCCTAGATTTCTAATGACAATGGCAGTATTTGTCTAATGAAGAGCTTTGGATGTTGATCTCATGGGAATACAGGAACTTCAAGTATTTTGCCTCTGACCACCTCATGTAATAATTCTTCTGAGTCAGTTAGGAACATCTGGGAATTCTTCTAGTGCTTATCTCTTTGGCACAGACCTCACTGCCTCAGCTTTTTTCTTATACTGTTGCTGGTGACAGATGTTCTATGTTCACCCAAAATGCAGAGACGAAGACAGCATCCTTTCCCCATTATGCCAGTCAGGTAACCTAAATTCTCTTAGACAATTCCTAGGAAATGAGACAGGTGATTAATACATTTTCATCCCATGAACTTGTGAGGATAATACACACATAACAGATCAGTTCCAAGTCCTTAGTGGGGCTCTTGCAAGCTATAATTTGAGTTTTGTACTGGTGTAAAATTACTCAATGCTTCTCTGAACTAATATTTTTTTCCATATATAATGATATAATTAATTGTTTCTAGAACATAATGGCTTCCCTTCACAAATAAGATGTCCAAGTGTTGGTAGAGAGAAGAGATATTGTTCAGTGACACTTTATATTCCTGCTATGTTGATGTGAAGACTCTGGGTAATGAAGTACAGATCCACACAGACCTGGTAGACTATCTCCTTTATCTAACCATTCTTCTCTCTGAAACTACAAATATTTTAAATTGTAATGATAGCAGAAGTATTGCAATAATAATTTTAAAAACAGCATTAATGAACTTTTTCCAGATCACCACCTAATACTGCCATTATACTGCAGCAGCTTTGTGAATTTTTTAAAATAAAAAATACTTTATACTGAAGGTAAACTTGCATATTTCCTTCCATTCCTATCCTTTCTCAGAAGCATGATCATCGTGTTTGTTTATCCTGACCATGGTTTCATCTTTTGTATGTATACATCTGTTATATAGGATGAATGAAAAATGCCCTAATATCAGTCACACAGAAAATGAAAAAGCAAATTGTGATGTAACAGTATAGTAGATTAATCTCTGGTAGTTAAAAATTGATGAAGTAGAGCTGAATTATCAATATTTAAATATTAGTAAAATATGTAATGAAGAACATCAGTAGTAAAATGGTATGCTTATGATGCTTTTAATATGGAGTTATTAAAATTAAAAATATGGAATTACTGGTGGGAAAAATGATGTGAAAACAGTAAAAATGCAAATCATGTTCATCAGATTGGTGTAGTGGTTCTGCTGGGAAATGAGAAGAAGAAATTTGTAGAAATGCACGTTTCAAAAAAAATTGCACTGTTTATTGCAATATCAATACCTGAATTGAGGAGGGTGAATGGCATGGATTTGATGTGCCCAGGCCTTTATTCTCCATATTTTTTATTATGCTAGAATAATCTTCAATAAACAAAATCATGCCTATGTAGAAGTCACGAATGGTTAAAAAAATCCTTATATCATACAATTTTGCTCTCTTCTAGTTTTCACTGTTCATTTTGAGTCATATAGTACAATTTAATTGTTTTAATTAACATCTGTACATGCCAAATGAACAGCAATGTCACCTATATTTCTTTCCTATCTTCTGTACATGATTATGGCTCAAAAGAGGAAGTTGAACTCATAGAATTTCTCCTCTTAAAATTTGCTGTTATAATGCTTGGGATGTTTTATCTTTCTTGCTTTTTTTCTCATTATTCCCCAAGGACCATTTCTCAGCTAGGATAGAAACATGCCATATAAGCTTTCATGGCAGACAAATGTCACTCTGAGAGTACTCAGTGTGACTGAGTACTGTGCTACTTGCTTTGGGGCTTTTCATTCCCCATCATTACAACAATTCCAACAAGTTTATTATAATTCTTGTTGTATACTTCAGGAACTGTAGCTACTAATACAGTTGCAAGAGGTTTTTTTAGTTCTGTTTCATACAGGTACATGAAATTCATCAACCATACACTGTCACCCTAATCTCTTTCCTTCACCCTCCTCCCTCACACTAGTACCCTTCCCCCTACACAATGTACCTATTTTACAGTCCTGGTTTCATTATTAATATTTGAGTTGATATTCTAAGGCATGACTCAATGTATGCCCACTGTGTGTGTGCTTTACTTTGTTCTGTTCAATCCCTTCTAATACTCTCCCTTATCCTTTTAAATCCCACACCCTGCATTCAATACACATCCTTACATCCTCTACATTCACATCTTATGGTATGTGATATTATTGATGCTCTATCATTCTCCTTTCCTTTGTCTCTTTCTTCAAGTTCCATAGAGTAGTTGCACTGTTACAAACATGTTTTAAAACTGAGTTTGTGTATGATCATGCCTGGTCTTGTGTATATGCTGATCTTTGGCTGAGCAATACTATGATGTGTATATATCACAATTTCATGGTCCGTTCATTAATTGTAGGGGATCTGGGTTGTTTCCAGAGGTAGGCTATTGTGAATAGTGCTCTGATGAACATCTGTACACAGGTGTCTCTGCTGTATACTGTTTTATATTCTTCTGGGTAGATGCCCAGGGGCAGTATCACTGGATCATATGGTGGCTCTACCTCTAGTTGTTTGAGGAATCCCCATACTGTTTTCTATAGTGGTTGTACTAATTTGCATTCCCACCAGTAGTGTATAAGGGCTCCTGTTTCACCACAACCTCTCCAGCAGTTGTTGTTGTTATTACCCTTGATTCTGGCCATTCTAACTGTGGTGAGATGAAATTTAAATGTTGTTGTGTTTTTCTTCTCATTTATAACCAGGGAAATCAAACACTTCTTCATGTATTTACTGGCCATTTGTACATTTTCTTTTGAGAATTCCCTGTTTAATTCATGAACCCATTTCTTCATTGCAGTGTTGATTGTTTGGGGGCTGAAGTTTTTGAGTTCTCTGTTTATTCTGGATATTCATCCCTTATCAGATGAATACCTGGCAAAAATTTTCTCCCATTCTGTGGGCTGTTGCTTGAGTCTGGTGACTGTTTCATTTGCTGTGCAGAAGTTCTTTACTTTGATGCTGTGCTGTTAGTTCATTGTTTCTCATAGATACTGAGGCTTTTGAGTTTTGTTTAGGAACTTGTTTCTTATACCTGTCTGTTCTACTGAATTTCCTATTGCTTCTTGGAGTTGTTTCAAATGGAAAGCCTTTTATTAATTTTTTTGATTCACTTTGAGTTGACCTCAGTTTTCTCAGCACCATTTATTGATGTGGATTTCTTTTGTGCATCATGTGTTTTGGGCTCCTTTTTTGAAGATTAGTTGGCTAAAGATGCATGGGTTTATATCTGAATCTTTTATTCTGACCCGTTGGTCTTCCTGTATGTTTTTGTGCCAATACTATGCTGTTTTTATTGTTATGGATCTGTAGAATAGCTTGAAGTCAGGTATTGTGATGCCTCCAGCATTGAACTTTTTGTGCAAAATTGCTTGGCTATTCAACGTCTTTTGTGTTTACATATGTATTTCATGATTGCTTTCTGTTTCTGTGCAAAATGTCGTTGGACTTTTTGATAGGAATTGCATTGAACATGTAGATTGCTTTTGGTAGTATGGCCATTTTTACAATATTCCATGATCCAAGAACATGGAAGTCTTTCCATCTTCTGATGTCTTATTTGATTTCTCTCTTCTGTGGTTTATAGTTTTCATTGAAAAGATCTTTGGTTTCTTTTGTTAAATTTATTCCGAGGTACTTTATGGTTTTTGAGACTATTGTAAACAGGATTGCTTCCCTGATTTCTTTCTCAGTCTGTGCAATGTTGCTATATAGAAAACCAAGTGATTTCTGTATGTTAATTTTGTATCCTGCTACTTTGCTGAGTTTATGATTTCTAGATTTTTGGTAGAGTTTTTGGGGTATCTTAGGTATAGGATCATGTCATCTGCAAATAGGGATACTTTGATATCTTCCTTCCTTGTTTGAATCCCTTTTATTTTTTGCTCTTGTCTTATTGCTCTGGCTAGGAATTATAAAATTATATTGAATAGGATAGAGAATGCAGACAGCCCTGTCTCATTCCAACTGTCAGGGGAATGGTTCCAGTTTTTTTCTATTTAGTATGATGTTGGCTCTGGGTTTTTCATATATAGCCATTATTATGTTGAGGAGCAGTCTTTCTGTTCCTAGTTTCTTCAGCATGTTTATCATGAAAGGTGATTGATTTTGTTAAAGGTTTTTTCTGCATCTATTGAGAGGTTCATGTGATTTTTTTCCTTGCTTCTACTTATATACTGTATTACATTTGTGGATTTATGCATCTTGAACCATCCTTGCATTGCTGGTGTTAGTTCTTCTTTGAAGGTTTGGTAAAATTCAGCTATGAATCCAATGGGTCCAGGGCTCTTCTTTGTCAGGAGACTCTTTATTACTGCTTCAATTTCGTTGCATGTAATAGGACTATTTAGGTGGTTAACATCATCTTGTTTCAATTTTGGTTGGTTACATGCATCTAGAAATTTATCCATTACATCTAGATTTTCCAGCTTACTTGAATATGTCTTCAGTGTACTCTCTCATGCTTTTCTGGATTCCATTGGTATTTGTGGTTATGTCCCCCATTTCATCTCTGATTTTATTAATTTGGGTTTTCTCCCCCCTTTGTTTTGTCATGTTGACTTTGGATTTGGCAATCTTATTAGTCTTTTCAAAGAACTATTTTTTTCCTATTTTTATGGCAGTTTCATTATTTTTTATTGTTGGTGAATCCTAGTTTTATTCTGTTGTGATATGATATGATGCAAGGGGTTATATTGTTTTTCTTGAATTTGTTGATATTTGCTTTGCTTCAGAGAAAAGGAAATCAGAGAGTTCCTTTTGAGCAGTGATACTGAGACTTTAACATATGGGAAACAGCCTGTTAAAACCTGGGTTGCTGATCTTCATCACTGTATGTTATGATCAGTGAGTCTACTGTTGGGTAACAAAATTCAGTATTTCTAACAAGCTCCCAGGTAATGATGTGGCTGTGGGGCCCGTGAAACATATATTTTATTGTCATTCTTCTTTAACTTTGTATTCATCTGTAGAATGGAACTCCAAAACCAAACAACTGTTTCAGAATTTCTTCTCCTGGGATTCACAGAAGATCTTGAATTTCAGCTCCTCATCTTTAGCCTATTCCCATCCATATTCCTATGCTTGTTCTCTTCACCATCCTGGGAAATCTGTTCATCATCTTGGCTTTTATCTCTGACTCCTTTCTCTGAACCCGCATGTAATTCTCCCTTTCCAATTTGTCCTTTACTAATATCTGCTTAATCACAAGTATAATTTCCAACATGTTGAAGAACATTCAAGCACAGATCAGATGCACAGGTTGCCTGTCTCAGGTGCACTTTGCCCTGGTTTTTGTTGGACTGGAAAATTATCTCCTTACAGTAATGGCTTATGACTGCTATGCAGTCATTTGTCACCTCCTAATGTATAAGGGTCATTATGAGTCCCAACCTCTGTGGACATCCCCCACTTTTTCTGTGAGTGTATTCAGGTTATTAAGCTTGCCTGTACTGATATCTCATCAAGAATAATGTTTTGGTTTTTCTTAGTCATCCTTGGTGATATTTCTCTCTCTGACATCATTTTCTCTTATACTCAAATTGTATCTTCTATGTTGAAAATGTCATTAGCTGACAGAAAATAATCTATCAGTAATTTCCTTATTCTATGGACAGCTTTTAGAATGTATGGTAGTTCTGTAATTAATGAACCAACGAGGAAAACAGCAGTGTCTTTGATAATGTATTCTATGATCCTTCAAATGATAAACCCCTTAATTTATATCCCAAAGAATATGGATATAAATAAAGCTTTCAGAAAAAATTATTAATAGGGTAACATTTTTGGTGATGGTCATAGTATACAAATCAGGTCTAGAATTGCATTCAAGTGGTAGCCAGAGCCTTGCACAAGTATTTATAAATTGTATATTTGATTAAAGGTCTCTATATTGAATATAGAAAGATTTTGAAAAATAAACAAATTAGAAATACATAGAAATATTTGACATGATATTGTTATCTCTCTTGGCTTTAATGTGCAACAGAATATCAGAAGTTATTCCTCCTATCTAAGATTAACTTTGTATCCATTCAATAATGTGTCTCCATTCCACCTCACAGTTAGAAGGGAATATTTGAAATTTTCTTTTCATGAGTAAGCAATATGATTTAAAAAGTGTGGAGATGCTAATTACCACTATTTAATAGTTTATAATGTATAAATTAATTGATATATCATGTTGTGACATCAGAATATGTACAATTATTTTGTGTCACACAAAATATAAGACAAGTGAAGCAGAAATTCAAACAAAATATGTACAAATGTTCTATGAAGACATGTAACAATGGTCATATAAGTTATTAAGGATATTTAAACTAAAATAACAATTAACATGAAAAATTAACTTTTAGAAAACTTATCATTGAAAAAAACAGCAATACCAATTATTAAGAACATAGGAAAATTTCTCTCCTTATGCAATGCTAATGAGAATAATTGATAGTAATGTCATGTTGGAAAATAATGGTCATTTCTGATTCAGTTAGTCACACAGGAACCTCATGATCCATCCTTTAAATGTGCATTAATTTTCAAAGGACAATGAAAGCATATGACTATAAAGAGTTTTCCCATGCTCATGGATTGGTAGAATCAACAGAGTAAAAATGTCTATACTCCCAAAAGTAATCTACATGTTTAGTGCAATTCCAATTAAAATTCCAATGACATTCATTAAAAACATTGAAAAATCAGCCATTAAAATTATATGGAAACACAAGAGGCCATGAATAGCCAAGGCAATACTCAGTCAAAAGAACAATGCTGGAGGAATCACGATACCTGAGCTCAAACTATATTACAAAGCAATAGCAATAAAAACAGCATGGTGCTGGCACAAAAAAAGACATGAAGACCAGTGGAACAGAATAGAGGACCCAGATAAAAAGCCACACAACTATAACCAACTTGTCTTTGACAAAGGCACTAAAAATATACAATGGAGAAATAGCAGCCTCTTCAACAAAAACTGCTGGGAAAACAGGTTAGCAGTCTGCAAAAAGCGAAACTAGATCCATGTATATCACCCTATATCAATATTAACTCAAAATGGATCAAGGATCTTAATATCAGACCACAAACTCTAAAGTTGACACTGGAAAGAATAGGAAATACTCTGGTGTTAGTAGGTATAGGTAAGAACTTTCTCAATGAAACCCCAGCAGCACAGCAACTAAGAGATAGCATAGATAAATGGGACTTCATAAAACTAAAAAGTTTCTGCTCAACAAAAGAAATGGTCTCTAAATTGAAGAGGACATCCAAAGAGTGGGAGAAAACATTTGCCAGCTACACATCAGACAAAGGACTGATAACCAGAATATATAGGGAACTTAAAAAACTAAATTCTCCCAAAACTAATGAACCAATACAGAAATGGGCAAGTGAACTAAACAGAACTTTCTCAAAAGAAGAAATTCAAATGGCTAAAAAACACATGAAAAAATGCTCACCATCTCTAGCAATAAAGGAAATGAAAATTAAAACCACACTAAGATTCCACTTCACTCCTGTTAGAATAGCCATCATTAACAACACCACCAACAACAGGTGTTGGCGAGGATGCAGGGAAAAAGGAACCCTCTTACACTGTTGGTGGGAATGTAAACTAGTACAACTACTCTGGAAAAAAATTTGGAGGCTATTGAAAAAGCTAAACATTGATCTACCGTATGATCCAGCAATACCACTCTTGGGGATATACCCAAAAGACTGTGACAGAGGTTACTCCAGAGGCACCTGCACACCCATGTTTATTGCAGCACTAGTCACACTAGCCAAGTTATGGAAACAGCCAAGATGTCCCACTACTGAAGAATGGATCAAGAAAATATGGTATCTATACACAATGGAATTTTATGCAGCCATGAAGAAGAATGAAATATTATTATTCGCTGGTAAATAGATGGAATTGGAGAACATCATTCTGATTGAGGCCCAAAAGACCAAACATCGTATGTTCTCCCTCATATGCAGACATTAGATCAAGGGCAAACACAACAAGGGGATTGAACTTTGATCTCAAGATAAAAGCGAGTGCACACAAGGGATATATGAGGACAGGTAAGACACCTAAAAAATTAGCTAGCTTTTCTTGTCATTAACGCAGAGAAACTAAAGCAGATACCTTAAAAGCAACTGAGGCCAATAGGAGAAGTGGATCAGGAACTAGAGAAAAGGTTAGATCAAAAAGAATTAACCAAAAGGGTAACACACATGCACAGGAAATTAATGTGAGTCAACTCCCTGTATAGCTATCCTTATCTCAACTAGCAAAAACCCGTGTTCCTTCCTATTATTGCTTATACTCTCTCTTCAACAAAATTAGAGATAAGGGCAAAATAGTTTCTGCTGGGTATCGAGGGGGTTGGGGGAGTGGGAGGGGGCAGAGTGGGTGGTAAGGGAGGGGGTGGGGGCAGGGGGAGAAATGACTCAAGCATTGTATGCACATATGAATAATAAAAAAATTAAAATTAGAAAAAAAGGGATTTGCAGAAAAATGTTCTTTGAAGTTTTGTATGTAATAGACAACTGAAAGCATCCTCATTATCTATCAACAGATGAATGGATGAGTGAATCATAGAATATCCAACTGCTGCAATACTCCTCAGTGTTAAAAATTAGAGTTATTGATATAAATGGATGGACAAATGTTAAAACAATTATGCTCACTGAAAGAAAGCAAAGTTTTATAAAGGGACAGAAAAGCACTTTACAGATGCCATATGTCCTGGTATATTTAGCTAATGATTTCTTTGACCATTACATATGTGTAGGATTTTGCTGTATGCACTCAAATTCATTAATATATAACATCAAAATTTTTCAAATTTTGCAGATAAAATACATAGAGCTTATTACAAGTCAGTCTTAGCCCAACAAAGCTGTTAACAATAAAACTGACTTTTTCAGTTGATTATACATAATATATTAGAACTCCTGAATATAATATGCATAAGCAGTATCAATGCTTCATGAACCATTCATTAACATAGCCTTTAGCAGTTTTTTTCTTTTATTCATATGTGCATAAAATGTTTGGGTAATTTCCCCCACACCCCCTCCGTCTCCCCATCACTCCTTCCTTCTCCCCCCCAAACCCCTCACTACTAAGCAGAAAGTATTTTGCCCTTATCTCTGATTTTGTTGAAGAGAGAGGATAAGTAATAATAGGAGGGACCAAGGGTTTTTGCTAGTTGCGATAAGGATAGCTATATAGAGAGTTGAATTGCATTGCTTTCCTGTACATGTGTGTTACCTTCTAAATTAATTCTTCTCGAACTGATCTTTTCTCTAGTTCCTGGTACCTTTCTCCTATTGGCCTCTGTCACTTTAAAGAATCTGCTTTATTTTCTCTGCATTGAGGGCAACAAATGCTATCTAGTTTTGTGGGTATTTTACCTATCCTCATACCTCCCTAGTGTGCTGTTGCTTTATTATGTGATCAGAGTCCAGTCCCCTTGTAGTGTTTATCCTTGACCTAATGTCCGCAAATGAGGGAGAACATATGATTTTTGGTCTTTTGGGCCAGGCTAACCTCACTCAGAATGATGTTCTACAGTTCCATCCATTTACTTGAGAATGATAAGATTTCATTCTTCTTCATGGCTGCATAAAATTCCATTGTGTATGACACTATATTTTCTTAATCCATTCGTCAGTAGTAGGGCATCTTGGCTGTTTCCATAACTTGGCTATTGTGAATAGTGCTGCAATAAACATGGGTGTGCAAGTGCCTCTGGAGTAACCTGTGTCATATTCTTTTGGGTATATCCCCAAGAGTGGTATTGCTGGATCATATGGCAGATCTATGTTTAGATTTTTAATAAGCCTCCAAATTTTTTTCCAGACTGGTTGTACTAGTTTGCATTCCCACCAGCAGTGTAAAAAGGTTCCTTGTTCCCTGCATCCTCTCAACACCTGTTGTTGTTGGTGTTGCTAATGATGGCTATTCTAACAGGGGTCAAGTGGAATCTTAGTGTGGTTTTAATTTGCATTTCCTTTATTGCTAGAGATGGTGAGCATTTTCTCATGTGTTTTTTTGACCATTTGAATTTCTTCTTTTGAGAAAATTCTGTTTAGTTCACCTGCCCATTTCTTTATTGGTTCATTAATTTTGGGAGAATTTAGTTTGAGTTCCCCATATATTCTGGTTATCAGTCCTTTGTCTGATGTACAGCTGGCAAATGTTTTCTCCCACTCTGTGGGTGGTCTCTTCAGTTTAGAGACATTTTTGTTGAGCAGAAGCTTTTTAGTTTTATGAAGTCCCATTTATCTATGCTATCTCTTAGTTGCTGTGCTGCTGGAGTTCAATTGAGAATTTACTTCCCTATACTTATTAGTTCCTAAGCATTTCCTACACTTTCTTGTACCAACTTTAGAGTTTGTGGTCTGATATTAAGATCCTTGATCCATTTTGAGTCAATATTGCTATAGGGTGATAAACATGGATCTAGTTTCAGTTTTTTGCAGACTGCTAACCAGTTTTCCCAGCAGTTTTTGTTGAAGAGGCTGTCTTTTCTCCATCGTATATTTTTAGCGCCTTGTCAAAGATAAATTGGTTATAGTTTTGTGGCTTCATATCTGGGTCCTCTCTTCTGTTCCACTGGTCTTCATGTCTGTTTTTGTTCTAGTAGCATGCTGATTTAATTGTTATGGCTTTGTAGTATAGTTTGAAGTTGGATATTGTGATATCTCCAGCGTTGTTCTTTTTACTGAGTATTGCCTTGGCTATTTGTGGCCTCTTGTTTTTCCAAATAAATTTAACACTCGATTTTTCAATCTCTTTGATGAATGTTATTGGAATTTTGATGGGAATTGCATTAAACATGTAGATTGTTTTTGGGAGTATAGACATTTTTACTCTGTTGATTCTACCAATCCATGAACATGGGAGATCTGTCCACTTTCTATAGTCTTCCTCAATCTCTTTCTTCAAAAGTTTATATTTTTCCTTGTAGAGGTCATTCACATCCTTTGTTAAGTTTAC